>NW_020230045.1:0-182500 GCF_003227715.2 Harpegnathos saltator | reverse complement strand
CGACTTGTTACGCCAAATGTCCGGAATTAATACTCTTTCGCCGCCGGTAAAGAGCTTCGACAAACAAAAAAAAAAAGTGTAAAAAATTGCAGTTCCGATACTTCTCCTTTAACTTTAAATAAGACCTAGAACGCGATCTCGAGTGAAACATAAACATTTCTCGGAAGAAATTGAAAAAGAGTGAAATTTCAAATGTGTATCTCTCTCTCTCTCTCTTTTAAACATCACGATTACTGCCGTTGAACAATGATAATACTAATAAAACGTAAACAAGTCTGCGTTAAGACAGATATTCTCGATCGGTATCGATGGAAAATGACATCAGTTTTAAATTACTAAGAATCTCATCATTTGTTTCCAAACCGAAAGATTACTTCATCACAGTTGTTTATATCGTTAACTTTCTTTGAGAGAAAATAAGAGCGATGCAACTTCTAATCGCGTTACTAGGCAATCGACACGATTGACACGTTAGCGTTGGCTTTGTGCGCGTTTCAGCTTTCGATCGGCAAACCGCATCCTTCTGTATTCCGCTCCATTCTGCGGAAAGTGGTGGGACCAAGGAAGGTTATCTTGCGTGTTAGAGTCGCTCCTGGATTCACCAAGAATCTGAGTGCGCCTACCAACCCCTTCTGTTTACGCATGCAAATGAGCGCGGATCAATGCTGTTAATTAGGATTCCAACCCCTTTCGCGGTCTATTCTTCTTCGTTTGCAGAGACAACGTCGATCTATCTATCTACCTCCCCGTTCCTATTCCCCGTTCTTCTCATCGATTAGATCCTCGAATTACAAATTCTATTAAGAATTTAAATGAGCTTACACGCGCAGGGTTCGTGATATAAATCGAAAAATATGAGAAATCCCGGAAAGTTCGCATAAAAGCTCAAATTCGCAGATCACTCCTCCACGTAAAAAATATCATTACGTGCGCGTGTAACTTCTTTCGTAACTTTTGCAGCCCTACCGCGCACGCGCGCGCGCGCGGTGTTTTGACATTTCCAATATCTAATTACCTCAATCGTTTCATCAAATTAAATGATGAAATAATTAAACGCGATTACAAGTAATTAAACGATTTTCAATATTGAATAGTTTCGTAATTAAAAGCACAAGCGAGTGGAAATTGTCGAACAACGCGTACCTAAAATATCTCACACAATATCAATATCACGAGGAAATGATCCTATATGCATAATTACGTTTTCGAATTCACAAGAAAGTCACAAGAGATATTACCTCGAACACTGCATCATATTTAATATAAAAATGTAGCAACAACGTCTGTTTAACACAGTTTAACATACCGAAAAAGGAACAATGTGCTCAAGAGCGTCTCGCTTCCCCTTTCGCCTAGTGATACGGACTAACAACGAGATCGCCGAGATTATCCGTATCTATCCAAACTCGACCGTGTCGTATCGCGGATACTCGTCCGTCTGCTCTATCTCAATTTAGCGGCTATCGTACACGCCTACGATAACCTTATAATGCGCCGGTCTCGCACGGCCGAGCGACCATAATCATACGTGATGGTGTATAATCATACGTGCCGGTATCTCTCTCTCTCTCTCTCTCTCTCTCTCTCTCTCTCTCTCTCTCTCTCTCTCTCTCTCTCTCTGCCTGCTTCCCCCTTGCCTCCCTTCACCCTCTCACACTCCCTTCCGCCCTTCATCACGATATAACCCTCGTGCGCCCTTTCGTCTCGTCGGTATCTTTCGCTTTCCGACGTTTTCGCGCGCGATACTCTCCTCTGCATCGTCTGAACCTCCGGTCGCGCTATGTACTCTGCACAAAGAGCACGAAAGACGAGGCGCACGCGAAGCTGTATGCAAAGTTGCGTCCATGCGAAAGAAGTTTGCGTGTAAAATGGCGAGACAATCGCGGATATAAAATCGATTGAATCGATCCGGCGGCGACACGACACAACAATGAAACGCAAGTGACGAAATGTGCAGAGAAAAGTAATGAAATCCAAAAGAACACGGGAATTTCATTGACGTGTGAAAGATCAAAGGCATTATTACTCGCTCTTCGGTAAGCACGCGTGCGAAATAATCGCGGCACGCGTTCTCTTACAACAATGACTCGCGTTTAATTACGTAACATCGCGCGCGCGAGCACAAGATAAATCACCGTTCGAGATTTAATCCGCGTCGTCTCCGAGGCTGTCAAAGGGCGAACGAGAGGCGGAAGCGAAATGAACGACAAGCGCGCGGGCTTCGACACGCAAAATTCCACCTAAATATCGTCGACGGAGCATATTGTCGCCGGGGAAGATTATCTTCCCCGCGAGAGAGCGGAAAACGCGCGGAATTCGCTTGGAGCGCAGGCCAGACATCGGAGGGGGGGAGGAGGAGGGGGATTTATCGATTATTATCGGTGCGTCTTGGGTAGCGCCAAATCAAACACGTGGCTTGATTGAAGTGCACTTTCCCGAAAGGGGTAAGAGGGAAAGAGGGTTGCGAGGGAGGAGGCGGGAGGGACTCTCCGATCTCTCATCACCGGGGATTAAACTGTTATTGCAAACTCTCCGCGCGACGAAGAGAGCGTCGGCGTCGACGACGCGTCGGAGGCGACGTTGGCGCGGCGGAGGCGGTGGTGTCGGTGGCGGCGGTGCTGCCGACGCGATGACGGCATATTGAGCGTCGCGAAATTAAAATACAGGCCGAAAGTTTGCACATTGGATAACGCAGACGCGCGAGCGCGAGCACGCGCATTCTCTCTCTTGCCCCTCCCCCCCTCCGCCGCCACCCACCGCTCTGCTCTCGCACTCTTTCTTTCCCCGTCTCCCTTTCCTTCTCTTTCTCGCCGCAACCGTCAATATTGAAATCCGGAAATTGTGACAGCCGTCCGACAATCCTCCCTCGTAGCGGATTTCGCATGATTTTGGATTTTGCCGCCGCGCGGTGACTCCCCCTGCCAACGGCGAGATCAAGCTTGACGTGTAATATGCACTTGGATGCAGCTGCACAAAATGCGGTCGCGTATTTGGTGAACGAATACGCTCCCGCACCTTTTGACTTGCACCGCGTCGTGCAAACAGCTTGCGAAAAATTCTCCGCATTTTCACACAGCAGATGTAGCCGAGGAGAGAAGTTTCCTTTTATTTTATTATATACGTTGACGATGTTCCTCGTTTTAATTGATACTGATGATGGAGTATCTCGGAAATGCAAAAATATAAACGTATAAAATTATACTAGTACTTTCTAAAACAAGCGAAGGTATTAATTTTATCAGAGCGTTCTACGTGAAACACGTGACGGATAAATTTCGAAAAAATGTGCTCCTAATCTGAAAGATTGAGTGGTCCTCTCTTTCTCCCATTTTCTTTCGCTTTTTCGTTCTTTAACACCGGTTAAGAGTTGCGGAATATCGTTTCCCGCATCCAGCTGTCTAAATTAAAAATATTTCTCCCTACAATTCTCTCCGCGTGTTAAAGAATTCCCGCCAAAATCATTCCTTCGCAATCGCTCTCGTTTCGAAGGCGCTATTTATAATTCAGGAGATATGGCGCGGAAAAACGAGCGCACCGCCGACATCGATCTGAATCGGTTGCGTGCAGGATGCGCGTAAGGGGATGCTGTTCTTACGAAAAATTGCTTTCCTTCCTGGTTCCCGAGAAAAACGCACCGGTGGTCCGCGGGCGGTGATCGAAGATGTGCATTAAACTTCCTTCGGCAAATTGTTACGTTCATTCTTCGCCGACACGAGCGTGTAAACTGCCGGCGTGGCGCGATGAGTTCGATCACGGCACAGGTGTATTATGAGAATCGATACGTGGCGGTTTACCCGGTTGCATCCATCAAAATTAATGGTTCTTGCTCTTGCGTCTCGACGCGATATCGCGCGATATCAGTTTTGTCTCCGAAATGCAGCGCAAACTTCTATTCTTCGTTCATAGGTGAGAACTAGAGAAAATGAGGTGGATAATATTTTTTTAACACATTTCCAAGATGCAATTGTTTAATTTAGGAAAATACTCGCGTCCTTCCGAAATAAGTAATTGAAACAATCATACGAAAATATCCGAGAAACGGAGATCAAACAGCCTCTGAGATACGTGGAAAAAATCTCGCTCGAACATCTGTACTCGCAACGGATCATAAAAGAGTAACATTCGATGTAACAGGGGATGAAAGCGATTATGATTATGCGCGTGAGGGAAGGGAAGAGAGAGAGAGAGAGAGAGAGAGAGAGAGAGAGAGAGAGAGAAGGGGAAGAAGGTCGTTCCCTTCAGCGCCGACACACGATGGCGGAAAAGGGCAGACGTTGATGGGTCACCACCGACTGCTTCGCTGAGAGCGAGCCTTTCGCTCGGACTCAATGATTGCACACGCGAGAGCGTATAGGGTGCATCGAATGCACAACGTCGGCACGTACACGGACGCATCTCGATCGAGCTGCCGAGTAGAAATGAAAATGACACCCGCCGTACGGGCGAGCCACGTCGAGAGGAGATGGGGATTGCACTCCCTCCCTCGTGCCTCTTTCTTCCCGTCTTTTTACCCCTGTGTAAACTTCCACCCCCGCGAGAGCCCTTTTGACACCTTCCATTAGCCGGTGGCTGCGAAAGGGGAAGGTCTCGTCGTCTGTCGAAGTTAACTGCGGGAACCTCAGACGAATGATTTTCCGGGATTCTCGGAGGATTCTCGGAGGATTCTCGACACTCCTATTTCCCTTGCTACATTTTAATTATACGGGGCGGAACAACGAGACGGAAGTTTAACGGTGTGCCTAATAACGATCGTAATAACATCGCAGTAACATCAAAATAAGATAAAAAATCGTACCGTGCATGATGATCTATACTATATTTATAACTAAACGGTCATTGTGAATCTTGATATTCGAAAATCTATCAATCGAATATTATAAAACGCGTTTTCAGAACAAGCACGCATATCATGGATAACAACGATGATGGCTATCCTTCGGTAAAAGCGAAAACATCACACTCTAGATTTCAATTTAAAACGACACTCGAACGCCGTCATGATCGGCGAGCACGCTCGAATACGCGGGGAATTCGAGATTCAATCATTTTACTGGGGATAACGAATACAAGTCGAATTAGAAACTGTCGGACTATACCCGCAGCAGAAGGTTGAATCTCGGGTGAGGGTGGATGAGGGCGGTTGGTCCTCCTTGAACGTGAACGTGGCGCCGCATCCCTCGGCTTGCGCGCGACGAGCCAGGAGCCAGGCCGTCGTCCTTTCCCGATAAGGAACGTGAGTCTCGTTCCAAGTCATGCCGGTCTCGCCAAATCTCGAACAGATTTGGGGTGTAGCCGTCGCGACGCGCACGAGCCATTCGTCTCCCGACGCCATCGGTATGTCGCGCACGGCGCGCCTCTCGATTCCGGGACGAAAATCATGAGCCGATATATCGAGACGTATATATACCGAGATGCGTTTATTGCGGCGTACTCCCGTGACTGTCAAGCGTTTTCGCTTTTCTACCCCTCGCGCGCGACCACCCGCTCGTAAATTTGGTCTCGCGCGCGGCGCACCTCGATGGCCGCGTGACAGACGTGACGTAATCGCAACACACGTAAACGCAAGAAGCAACGAGACTCTAGGAACTTACTTTCCAATTATGGCGCTGTGTGTGTTGATTCGTTTTTTATCGATACGCAACATTTCTTCCCGGATGCTTCTTATTCACACGTGACTATCAGTTGACGGGATTCCAACTGAGATCGAGATCGAGATAAAGTGCAGACTTCCGCCGACTTTTGCCGTCGTCATCGACGAGCCTCTGAAAAATACAGATTCTCTAGATACGTGTCTAGTTTGCCTAGCATTGGATAGGCCCTGCGGAAAGCCTCGTGCTTTCGCCCCGTCATCGCGAGCGGCTATCTGTCCGTCTGGTGAGGCATACGTGCCTCGAGATGGCGAAGGAAGAAGGCTGTCTCTTTCTCTCTTCTCTGCGATCTCTCTCTTTCTCTCCCTCCCTCCCTCTCTCTCTCTCTCTCTCTCTCTCTCTCTCTCTCTCGCTCCCGCATAATGGACCGCGCGGAGCCCGTAATGCGCCCGGATCCCGTTTCATTATTTTATGGTAATAACGTCCCGCCTCCCGGAGGCTTCGTTCCGTCCGCAGATCGCGCGGAAATAAGCGCGAAAGGATCTCCTTCCTTCGGACCTCCGTCCTTCTCCGAGAGAAGAATCGAGAGAGGAGGATGCTTACCGTTCGCGGTGAACTCCTTAAATAGCGAATTTTTGTCGCTCGAAGAACCTCGCTCAGCGTGTAATATGAAATGGACGGGGAGAGATCTTTTATTTTTTTTTTTTCTTTCGACAGAATTGTTATTCAGTTTCCACGTAGGTACTCGACGTTGAATATCTCAGCAACTTGCGAAAACGAAGTCTTTTCGTACAAACAAATGTATCCCGCCACGTCTATCGGATTGTTCAATCAGCACAATCAATGAAACACCGTGACGAAAATTTGGCGCGAGTTCTTTGTTACGCATTTCCAAACGCTAATAATCCCTACGCTGCTTGCTCGTTGGGCAAAGTATAATTTCTAATGCTTCGCGTAACAGTATACGCAACATTTTGCTGCCTATTCATGCATAAATGCGATTCTTTCAGATTCTTCAGTCGAGATTTTTAAAACCCGATCGATTCCTGTTCGAGAAACATGTCCGCGAATGATCCCCCCGACAGTATTCCCAGTGGGGCGACCCAGATCCGCCTGGATTATCCGCCTGTGTGAAACGTGTATCACACATTCCGCCACGTTTTATCCCGCTTTAATTTATTCAATAAAGAACATTAGTCGCTGCCATAGTACGCTCTCCGCGACTGGACGGCTTCCCGACGTCGTTCCGCGGCACATTCGCGACGGTCATAAAAGGAATGACAAAGGAATGACCCGCCGTGCTACCGACTAGAGCAAGCAAGGAGGCAGACAGACAGACAGGCAGGCAGGCAGGAAGGAAGGAAGGAAGGAAGGAAGGAAGGAAGGACAGTCGGGCGAGCCTTTATGAGGCGAAACACCGGCGGGCGGCGGAAGATATACGGGGTTTCTCGACCGCCCCCGCCGGCTATCCTTCGATTTAAGCATTTGTCTCGCGCCAAATAACGCGTGTTATTCCGCCTAAGAGACAATAAAGTGCACATGTTAAGTCCCGCCGTGGTAGCGCGCGCGCGCGCACACGTGCACGCCCCCATCGAGATCTCGGCGGGTGAAAGACCCCAACGAATGGTTCCTTCGACGATATCCGACCGAATCCGCCGCGTGTTTCCAGTTGTCTTGCGAGCTGACGTGGAGAACGCCACTCTCACCGGGCAGGAGGGATCCGAGAAAGAATACCGCCAAGGATACGGCAGAGAGTAGTACTTGGGGGAGTATAAACGTCTTGATGTATCGTCGAATGGGGAAACTTTGGCACCGCGCGACGTGGGCTGAGCGTCGCGAATGATATCGGGGGTGGTTTTAAAGCGTGTTCGCCCGCAGTCAGCGCGAAGAGATTCCAAGCGCTTTGTACATTGAACACACATATATATATATATATATATATGTGTAGACTTAAAAGTAACTTTCCCGAGTATCTTTTTATCCCAAAAGAAACGATATTCAAAATTCATGTCTTTCTCCTCGCCTCTCAAATGCTTCTTCTCGAGTGGTAGGCTCTGATCAATCCGGTAACAACCAGAAGACATATTGTGATGGTTGAATGATAATTCGGGTTTCTTTCGGGTGAAAATCTAAGTTTTGCGCAAAATCTTGGTGAATTTATCACCAAGCCTAACCAAGCCTAATAAGGTACCGCGGCGATAGAGCGATTTTTATCACGTAACAATGTATAGCGGCGATAATGTAACTTTGCAATGTTTCAAGTGGGCACTTTTGCGACTCACAACGGCTTGATTTCTCTCTCCGTGTCTATCTGCGACACGATATCGTCCCTCCGTATCAATCAAATGTCGAAACAGTCGCATAATCATTGTAAAAAAAAGAAAAACTTATCCCGGGCGAAAATCGCGCTCCTAAAAACAGCCATTATATTCGTGCCCATCATTAATTGTACGTAACGACGACGCGTTCGTTGCACGAGTCGAATAGCAATGTGCGGGCGCGAACATTTATCACCCCATGCTCCACGCTCGTTTACTACCACCACGTCGTCCATTTGGCATCCCCTCCCCCCCTCCCTCTCCCCTTCTCGTCAACTCGGAAGCCCGATCGAAAGTGTCCTGGTGACACGTGACACGGGCAATCCCCGAGGATATTCCCCGTCGTGTTTCACGAGACCGCACACGGTCTTATCTCCACCTTCGAAGGCGGTTGCTTCTGTTACTGCGAGTTAGGGCAATAAACGCCAATGTATGTCGGACGCGCGTTTCCGCGGTATAATTCCCACAATCAAAGTGACAATTCTTTCCCGTCCCACTGCGGGAGTGGAAAGGAAATTTTGCTTCGACACGAAATAAAGGGTGTCCCAAAATTCATGCAAGAAGTAATTTTGATAGAAAACACAGGTCTATAATTAAAAATTGTAAATTTTTTATTGATTCATAAAATATACATAAAATAGTATAGGGTTATGTATGGAATAGCATATCGGGTAAATGGCCTCCACGGCTTTGCTGGCACATATGCACTCTTTTGTTGAAATTTTCCATAACCGTTTTGCATAAATATGGCTGAATTTCGTTTATACAGCGCTCAATTTCCTTCTTCAAGGCATGGGTGGTCATGGGCTTGTTGGCGTAAACCTTAGACTTCAAAAAACCCCCAAAAAAAAGTCCAACGGCGTTAAATCGCATGATCTGATCACCAAAACGGGAAATTACACGACCAGGAAATGACTCATGCAGTAATTGAATTGTTTCTCGGGCTGTATGGCATGTGGCACCGTCTTGTTGAAACCACATGTCATCTACATCCATATCTTGCAATTTAGGCACAAAAAACTGGATTACGTAGGCAGTCTGAAAAATTCTCGGTCTAACAATGAAAGAAAATTTTTTTTACCGTGAAATATGTTTTATTTTTCAATATAATCTCTTGAAACTTCAATACATTTATTCCAACGTTTTTCCAATAATTCAATATTATTATTAAAGTGTGATTCCGGAAGGTCTGCAAAATATCCATCCACGGCTGCAATAGCTTTGTCATTTGATGTAAAATCCTTTCCAGCCAGGAATTTTTTCAGGTTTGGAAACAGATAATAGTCAGTGGGAGCCAAATCTGGTGAATACGCTGGATGTTCAAGCAATTCGTACTTTAATTCGTTGAATTTTGTCATTGTCAAAACACTTGTGTGAACACGTGCATTGTCTTGATGGAAAACGATTCTTTTCTTCTTTAAAGCAGGTCTTTTCTCACAAATTTTTGCATCCAATAGATCCAAAAGGTTACAATAATATTCAGAGTTAATCGTTTTATCTTTCTGAAGATAATCGATCAACAAAATACCTTTGTAATCCCAAAAACCCCCTGTTACCATAACCTTTCCTGCTGATGGAACCGTCTTTGCCTTCTTTGGTGCACGTCCACCGGTGCTTCGATCCATTGTTTCGACTGTTTTTTTCGCTCTGGTGTGTAGTGGTGGATCCAAGTTTCATCAACAGTTATGAAACGACGCTTGAAATCCATTTTATTTTGCTTAAAACGATCCAAACACGCTTGAGAAATACGCATTCGAATGCGTTTTTGGTCACTTGTTAGCAAATGCGGCACCCATCTTGCACAAAGCTTTTTCATATATAATTCTTCATGCAAAATATTTCCAATTCGTTCTTTTCAGATGCCTATGGTCTCAGCTATTTCACGCATTTTCACTCGCCGATCATCTAACACCATATCATGGACTCGTTGAATGTTTTGTGGTGTTGTAGCAGTTTTTGGACAACTTTCGCGTGGATCATCTTCGAGGCTTGTACGACCAGATTTAAAAAGAGCAGCCCATTTTCTCACAGTGGAAAGTGAAGGTGATGCATCCTTATACACTTTTAATAATTTCGGATGAATTTCTGTTGGTGTTAAACCATCCAAAACAAAGAATTTAATCACTGTACGATATTCAATTTTTTCCATTTTAAAAAAGACAATGACACGTCAATATTAAACTGGTGCTACTACTCGAATGACTTGACAGATCGAAATAAAATTTTACATGGGTTTATATCAGGGATGCCACTTTCCAATACAATTATAGTTTGACAGTTTCTAATGCCATCTATGTGTCAGGCCGAGAACTTTTCAAACTGCCCTCGTATAATGTCGCGATAGCGAGCACCATTAACTGTTATTGCCTGACCAGTCGTATTTTCGAAGAAGAATGGTCCGATGATGCCTCCAGCCCAAAATCCGCACCAAACAGTGACACGTTGTGGATGCATTTGTTTCTCAACAATCACTCGCGGATTTTTTGAACCCTAAATGCGACAATTTTGTCGATTAACCAAACCATCAAGATGAAAATGAGCCTCATCGCTGAAGATGATTTTGTTCGAAAAATCAGCATCCACTTGTTGTTATTCCATAATCCATTCTACGAACTCTCTTCGCTGTGGCCGTTTACCCGATATGCTATTCCATACATAACCCTATACTGTATACTGTACATTTTATGAATCAATAAAAAATTTACAATTTTTAATTATAAACCTGTGTTTTCTATCAAAATTACTTATTGCGTGAATTTTGGGACACCCTTTTTTATATGATATAGATGAAATACAGTTAAGTAAGCAAAATTGTCTTGCGCGCCGTTTGTATATCTTAATAATTACTGGTATCTTAATAAGAATATCTTAATAATACTGGTATCGAGTAAAGTATCGAAAATGTATAACCGTGTTATTAAACGTTCGTTAATCAGCATGTCTTTCAAGCATTTGTCGTTCTTCGACTTTTTCTTTAATTCGCAAATAACCCGTTGCAAAACTGACTCGACACGTACTAAAATTGACGTTTCGCACGTGGATTTTTAAACACCCTGTACAGCAGCTGCTGTAAAGAGTAGGCAAGGTTCGTTTAATAACACTTAATTCATACACGATACTGAGAGAGAACGTTCGCTTCTCACTCCGCGGCTCCAATCTCCCGCGATCGATCCACCATTTCTAACACTCATTTCCTAATAGTCGGTAATTAAGGCTTCGAAAACGAGTGAACGTCACGCACTCAGTGCACTCGCCAATCAGTCGCACGTATGCACTCGGCATATAGGGCCGCGGTTGTAGAAAGTATCCTAAAGCCTAAAGAGACATTGTATAACACTTTACCGAATACGTTATACGATATCTGCATTAATATCATACTAAATCGAAATTACAATCTTTCGCGATAATTCGCATTTTAATAGGTTTCACGCGACGTAAGCCGAACATAAGTTGCGAAAGCGCAGGAGATCACTTGCGAAACGTCTTGGGATCACTTGCGAAAACGATCATGAAACGGTCTGCCGTTTCACATCACATTCGCGTATAGATTGACCAATATGGAAGGCGAACGCGAACCTCAAAGGCACGCGCACTGTTAAGCAAATCGGTCGCGATCAGTTTCAATTATACCAGGCGGGGTAATTGAAGCGTCGATAGGAAGTCAATCGCGCTCGCCGAGCAGCGTGGTACAACGCAGTGCAGCGCGTTGTTGATATTATATTTATATATATATATATATATACATGTAACACATGTCGCGCAGCCCTTTGCGCTCTCTCTCTCTCTCTCTCCCTCTTTCTTGCCGAGTTATTGTTGCTCGCGATAATCCATATATCCAGGGTGGCCGGTAATAATCCGTATCCATTAATTCCGATGTTATCCGCGCGCCAACTCATCCGACGCGGGAGTTTTATGCGAAATTGTATTGTACGGCTTGTCGTTAGCCGTGATTAAAATTATTACGTGTATCGAGCGCGTTAATGGAACGACGCGTCATTAACTCATTTTATTCGCGCGATTTGCCTCTGCTTACTCTTTGTATTTTATTGACGCGTCGCGTATATGCCGCGTCTACTCTCTTCTGCGGTTATTTCGCGCGGGCGCTCGTGCGCGCGTGCACGTTTCTCTATACCTTTTGTATATGAAATAATATACAACGGATAAAAGAGGTATCTGCACGGCACGTCTTTTTTCGAATAAATTTACACAAAAAGTGTTGCTGCGAAATATGCGTTTGTATCGAGATATATTGTTTTCATTCGTGTTAATATATTCAATAGGCTCGCATTTCCGTGCGCGTAGGGATATTTTTCCATTTTTATTGTATTTTGTTTTATTTAAGACCATCCGGCGTCTCGTAAAAGAAAGAGAGAGAGAGAGAGGGGGGGGCGGGGAAGAAAGAAAAGAAAGAATCGAAAAACGAAGCATCGGAAAACACGTCAAACACTTTTTCCTCCAAAGTTCGCGTAAAACGTTTACGTGGTAAAAACAGGCGAGCGTGGTGTCGGATCGGACATGGACACGAAGAGCAGAGCGAGAGACCGCGACGCGGGTGCACGCGGCAGGGGCCTGCCGCCGCCGTCCGTCGGTGCATGCATGGCATGCGTCTAAATGCGTCGCGTTTCGCGACGAATGAACGTGCGTGACATCCCGTCGCTTTCCGAGCGGCCCTAATTGCCGGCCATTAAGTCGCACGAGTGTTAGAAATCGCTAATCGAATCAGCGGTGACCGCTCGTCGCAGTCGACGGGTTACAGCTGTAATTGCGTGTAAGAAATAGAAAATAACCGGCTGTTACGTGCATCATTAGGCACGCGGACGAGCAGCGAGCACGTTGCATTCTCTCTCTTTCTCTCTCTCTCTCTCTCTCTCTCTCTCTGCTTCTCGCGGCATTTAAAGTCCAATTTATACACGCCGCGGCATCGATCATTATCGTCGTCGCGGTGAGAAAAACTTTGCGTTTCGACACTCGCGAACATCTCCTTTCGTTCGCGAATTTATTCTCATCATCGATTGATTAAACCGGGATCTAAAATTTCGCACGCTTCCGCGGACCGCGGTGAAATTAATTTCCCTCGCGACTTAAGAAGCGACTTGAGCGTCAACCACCGTGATCCATCGCGACGCGCGAGCAAAGAAAGACGGTGAAAAAAGATTAGCAATGTTCCCGAGGGCAACTAATTATGCAAATCGCTTGTCAAGGGACGCCACCGTTTTGTCCGGGACGACTCGCGTCCTTCTCGCGCATCTTCCGGGGGCCACCTCACCTTTCGGCTGTCGGCTGTTATTATTCCGCACGGAACGAATTCCGGTAGCTCTACCGACAGACAGCGTAAACGCGTTCGAGAGCGAGATTGTCGACGCCGGGCTCAAATCAAGACGCCGCCTAATCCAATCAGGGATGGTAATTGCGTGCGTAGCTCGGGGCCAGGCGAGCCATCGAGGGTTGCTCGGGGGTAGGTGGGTGGCTGCTAGCTGGCTGGCTGGCTGGCTGGCTGGCTGGCTGGCTGGCAGGCAGGCAGGCAGGCAGGCAGGCAGGCAGGCAGGCAAGCAGAGACTACATCCCCGAATCGCAGGGGGTGAGTCAGAGTTCACCCCCAGTAGTAAGGGTGTACGCGCGAGCGCCCGTTTGCTCGTCTCTGTACGTATCTAAATCAACCACGCGTTTCCACAGCGTCGATTGAGGACGCGAATCTATTGCTACTGTGCACGTTCTCAGCGGAAACGCATTACGTCTGTACGCTGGCAAAGGAAATTTCTATCGGGAAAAGAGACGGCCGGCACGGGAAGATTACGACGGTCGATGAGGAGGCGCTTGAAAGTGCGAGTTTCCGTCATCTTTGTGTCTCGAGGTAGTACATACATCTATCTGATCTGAGTTAATGAAAAATATTGTACGTCGTTCCGTCGTTCTCATCAATCGTGTTTTACATACGCGCAAGAGCGAAGCTTTTGAAATCGGATAAATGTTGGAAACACGAGCGAGACTCGTGTCCGGGCGATTTCATTTGCTCGAAAGTTGAGACATTTCTCAAACGCGGAATCAGAGACAATTATCTGAATAGCAGCGAGAAGTGAATAACAATAACGATATTTCTTGAAGAATACGCTGCACACTCGTGAGAGATGCGAGACTTTCGTTCGAGTTGCTTCTCGATGTCCCAATTTTACCGACGCGACGTTGCGTGCTCGGATAATTGTGATGTTTGAAATACCTTTTCACATCAAACTCTGGCATATCTGCGCACCGCAGCGGACGCATTATACGCCATAATGAAATTAGCTGCAGCAAAAGCAATTTTCCCACTTTCATTTCTGAAGCTAATTATTCTTACGCTCAGCGACATGTGCGCGTCTTTTGTTCTCATCTTAATTGCCCTTAAATTTCATCCATAACCTAATAACGAACTGGAAGTGCCGTGTAAGCCCGGAGCTCGAGGATTGGTGAAAATTGGCGAGTTGATTACCCTGATACTAATACGACCTACACTGGCGCGCACGCGCGCGCACACACGCACACACGCACACACGCACGTACGAACACTCGTGAGACATCCGTGCGAGAAAATCGGTAGGGGATACGTGTTGGTGTGCGTCCTGGTGACCGTCGGTGCAGCGAGAAATTGAAGGCTATTCCCAGGCAAATTGTAAAAAAACACACGCACCACATTGTTCGTCCCGACCGTGTTCCCCCTGCGAGAAACAACCCTCGGCAACCCCTAACTAGTTGTCGGTGGTGCCGCGGCGTACCGTGTCTCGCCGAAGAGAGAGTAGCACGGGCACCGGCCATCGACTCTATAATTTCGTACCTCGTACGCCATGTAACATGCTAAACATTCAATCGTCGACGCTACACGCCTGGTTTTCAAAATTAACAACGGGCGACAAAGCGAGCCGATGCGTTCCAAGGCAGGAATTGAAACAATCGTCGGACATACCTCGAATTTCGACTCGTTAACGCGACAGTTTCTTTGTTTCGGAAACCTTTGTGTAAATTTCGACTGATTCGAACTTACGCTTAAACGAAAGTCGTTCGAGCCCTTGAAGCGTCTCAGAGTATGAAAATTCAGCAACTAAAATAAAATTATTTAAATATAAAATTTACCTGACAATCAGCCGATTATTTACCTCCGAGATCTAATCTGTTCCGATGGCATTTGCGATATTGTATTTTGTGTAGATCCTGAAACGCAAAATGAATCTTGCTCGCCAATTCTCTAGGTCATAGTCCCGATCGTTTTCAAGCGAGCGTAAAGTCGATATTCGTCGAGCCGACAAAGAGGGAGAGAGAGAGAGAGAGAGAGAGAGAGAGAGAGAGAGGGAGGGAGCTGTAATTGCGTCCATACAATGCGTGCACGCTCGTCAATATACGCAGACGTCACTGCCTGTGCGTACGCGATAATGGACCTAGATCCTAGGAAACTATCGGCTTACAGCTTACATGCCAGCCGAGTCCAGAACATCGGTTCCAAACGTTCGGCTCCGCCGTCGAAGCGCGCTTCGAAATACACATAGAAATGCACTCTTGCTCGCGCGAGCACGTGTATATCTCGCCAGATACACGCGTGCGGATCTCGACCGACCAAAATGTAATATGCTTCCCCGCTGAAACAGCCGCGGTACCGAATCTTTTACAATAGCGAAAGCCGCTTTCATGCGACTCGCGCTAATACTCGCTAAATCAAATATCACCTTTAAAGTGGAGAAAACAGTGTGTCGCTGTGTCACTAAATGAAATATAATTAACGACACTAAATGAAATAATTAACGACACTTTTCCGCAAAAACGTGAACACTCTCTCTCTCTCTCTCTCTCTCTCTCTCTCTCTCTCTCGCACCTCTCTCACGCAACGCAAGAAACGTCTTTCCAACCGTCGCGAGAGAATCGAGAATCGAGAAGCGGAAAGAGTCTGATATTTCCAGGGTTAATTGCGAGGAAGGTGAGCCGGGGCGATTCGCTCCGTAGGCAAACTCCAGCCGCTCTTGGGCTGACGCAACGAACGTCTCCGTGAAATAGTGAGAAAGTTCCGCGCCGGATCGCGCCGTTATATCCCCGATAAGCTCGTATTTTCTCGGACGCCAGACCCGACGCATCCCCCTTACGAGCGCGCCCGCCATCATTCATACATCGTCGATTACCCAAAATAGATTTAATCAACGAGGCATTTTCGCAGCCGCGAGGATATATATGCGTCGCCCCCTGCACTCGCCCCCGCCCTCTCTCATTCCGTTGTTCTCTCCCTTCTCTTCGATGCCGCTCGATCATGACGAATCGCTGAGATCGGACGCATATGCACCCGTGCGAACGCAAACACGCACAACCCCCCGCTGCGCGTCGATATTAAACGACGGCCCGGGACCTATCGAGATATATACCGATACGAGTCGTCAGACTCGTGTAGAACAGCCTATTTAATTTCCTATTTATTCGAATACAATGTCGGCCGTTTCGCGTTCGCGTTCGCGTTCGCGTCTCGTCTCGTCTCGTCTCTGTCTCAGGCGTCAGCTGAATCTTTGATCGCCATTAAGCAGCAATCTAGACGCGTCGAAATCGCGACGTCTCTGCGGGAATAATACTATTTAATTATAATTGCTATTCCGCCCGATCGCGCACACCACTCAGA
Organism: Harpegnathos saltator; assembly: GCF_003227715.2. Lineage (NCBI taxonomy): Eukaryota > Metazoa > Arthropoda > Insecta > Hymenoptera > Formicidae > Harpegnathos > Harpegnathos saltator. Next base: position 165,971 of record NW_020230045.1, on the reverse strand, counting down.
ACTCTCCAATATTCGATACGTCAACGCGATATCGACATTGTCGTCAGCGAAGCGCAACGGCCACGAGAGAGTGCGCGTCTCGCGATTAGAGGTGTTATACCGTCGACGTATGGCTTTAACTCGGAAAAATCTGTCGCAATTCTCCGTTCCATCTATTTATTTATTTACCGAACCCTTTCACTAAATTCTGCAAACATCGCGTGCTTACAAATTGCTGTTACAAATCGTACATTTTTGTTTCGTACGTATTTCCGATCGGCGACAACGCGACGAGTGTTATGTTCATGTTGCACGTGCAGCAAAAGGAACAAAGGTCGTGATGCGCCGATGGGCAGAAAAATGTCTAAAAAGATGTACACGGCGCTGTCGTGATCGTCGTATTAATTCCCGACCGTGTAACCACAAATAAAACGAGGCGATAAATTCCGGCCGATTTTACGACGCACGTGCGAAGCAGTAAGGCCGCGTTGATTGGCAATTTCGCGTGATCGAATCGTCGTCGACGAGCGCGGTAACTGCTGGAATCGTAGCGAGCGGAATAACGCAGAGGATTCGAAGGACCGCGAATAGCCGAGGCTCTCGTGTAACATTACGAGCATCGCTCTGCGTAGAGATATCCGCGCTCTCGACGCGCTCTCGGAGTTACGACGATCGTACCGATACGAACAAAGTGGCGCGACTTGGCCTCGGCGCAAACGAGATCACCCTGTGTGTCGTCGTTAAGCGAGATACGCCGGTGTCGCGTCCCTCGGGTCTCAAATTCGCAAAGATGCAACCGCAGTCTAGGCGGTGTGTGAATGCCCATTTACATTTTTCTTTCGTCAAGAAATCCTCCACGTGCAGCCATAATCTTATCATTTCGTTCGCTTCGTGATAGAAGAGCGCGTTTCTCGCGCGATCTTCATGGCTGCGAATTTTTTCGAGAATATAAAGCTGATACCTTCTCTGAGAACTTTATCTTTGTCGTTCTGTTCTGAACGAGATGGACGCGTATCTCGCGAGAAAATCGTTGCTCAGACCTCAAGACGTCCCGGCGACGACGCGGCGGCGGCGGCGGCGGCGGCGGCGGCTCCTCTTTGCGACGCACACGTTCGGCGCGCCGTGTAAATTCACGACGGCGGAAACGAACAGTTTCGCACCGCGTAATGATTTTCGCAGCGCTCATGCGTGAGCGGGCACGCGCGTGTGCGTGAAGTAAAACGATTAGGAAGGCGAGAGCTGACGCCGTTTCGCCCTCCTGAGAGAGCGGACGGAACGAAGGAAGGGCGAAACGTACGGTAACTCGGCGCGGAACTGAATTACGCATAATTGGCCTGGCGAGTTTAAAATATATTTTCGGTGATGCGATTCTCCGTTTTCTCTCTCCCTCCCCTTCCCACCTGCCCCTCCCCCCCCTCTCTCTCTCTCTCTCTCTCTCTCTCTCTTTCTCTCCCTCTTTCGTTTGCTCTCGATCTCTCACTCTCAATTTCTCCCGTTCTTCCTCTCACGGAGAGAGTAGTGGCCATTAGTCCGGTCGCTCGCCTAACTACGCGCTCGTTACGCGCCAAGCCGACGACGACAATCCCATTTCGGTAATCCAAGTCTGCCATTGTCTCGGCCGATACGCGAAGTAATTAGGGACACGCGCGCAAACTCGCGAGAATTTAGGGTGTTTAAGCGCGCGCGAGAGAGAGAGAGAGAGAGAGAGAGAGAGAGAGAGAGAGAGAGAGAGAGAGAGAGAAAGAGAACGGTGAAAAACGGATGCGTTTTTCTTCCGCGATTAAAACATCTGCCGGATTCGAAATCGTCCAAAAGGGCTCACTCGAGTCTGCGCGTACAAAATTATGCAACACGTGCGTGGACTTTGAGCGATTGTCTGTCAATTGTCATTATCAATTTTACTGCGAATATTATTTGCGATATTATTTATTTACTATTTATTGCTAATTTACTACAATTCTTAAAGTTAGTTGTACATACACTCACAATTCCAAGAATTTAATAGAATTCATTTTCTTGCAAATATTATTATTTAGCGACGCACGACAGAGCGCGCGCGCGTCTTATCTCCCGCGTGTCTCTTCCCTTTCCCCTTCCCGTTTGCGTTGAGCCAAAATCTACCACAATGAAAGCACTGGTTGGAAGGATAGTGGTGTGGAATTTTCACCGAATATTTGTAATTTTGTTTCGTTTGATCTGATAATTTACAGCACGCATTAATATTCTCTCGAGCAATGCGCGCGTAAATTCGGTGAAACATTCGGTGCAACTTTTCGCTCGCGACTTTCACTGAAATATATATCCATTTTTTCGTGACTGACGCGCATTACGCGAGAGACAGAATAATCCTCTCTTTCGGGCAAACATTAAATTTGTAACTCAATATCACGTTAAAGGAACATCGCGCGGCGTGGCGGAGCGCATTTTTGAAACTTTCAAAAATGTTCACGGTTTGTATCAAATTTCGCGCGGGATTAACTCTGAAATAAACGCGGATTCCATCGTCGCAACTTTCCTCATCGCGTTTTCGTTTCAGAATACATCATACTTATCACAGAAACAAGCAAAAACAGAAATTTCCACGTAACAAGTTACGCGGTCCATTGTAAAAACGAAAAGCGACGATCCACGACGGAAATGTCTCTTGATTATCAAAAGCAGCGAATAAGGATAAGGATGCGGGACGGTAATGGAAAGTTGCAGTTTCCAACGGGAAATATCGTTCCGCTTGCGCGCGAGACATGCATAATATAACAGAAACACAGCACACGCAGATAACAGACAGAGTGCACACGGATAAACAGACTAGGTAATTCCTCCTCCTGCTCGTAAGGAAGAGCGAGGCTCTTCGCGCGAAGACAGGCAACGCGCGCGCGCCGCATAATTATCGATCAACAATTCCGCGGGGGACGCTGGCCAGTATAGTTCCCTGATAAACGTCCGGCGGGGTTATTGCGCGTTCGCCAATAAAATAGTTGTTCCGCGGGAATGAATGGGCCCCGGCCGCGAAGTTAACTACCGGCCCCGGGTGTCCCCCGCGCGGAAACTATCAGCGAACAATTCCGGAACCACCTACCTCGCAATGGTACCCGCGGGATGCGAAGTAGGACGACAGTCGCACCGCCTAACCTCCGTTGTACACGTCGGAGGTTACGAAAGAAGGAGAAGGACGAGAGCAGGAAGAAAGTAGAGAATGAAGCGGAATAAGAGGAGAGAGAATGAAGAGGGAAACTCGAGAGACAAAGAGGAAGAAAAATGAAGTGCGAGGGAGGAGAATCAGGATCAAACGAGGAGGGGAGATAGACACGCGATAAGACGAATGAGATGAGAGAAAAAACGGGAAGGACGAGATATACACACGAATGAGAACGACGCGACGGGACGCAAATCGGTGGATAGGTAAGACGATTGAGATGCGAGAGCATATCGTCAGATTGATGGCGAGGAAAAGGAAATGGACTCTAGAGGAGCGTGACTCTCGAGCGTGAGTGAAGACGGAAAGAAAGGAAGGAAGAGACGAGATCGAGACGAGCGCGACGGATGGCAGGGGGAACGGACAAAGAGAACGAAAGGGGGCGGACGATTGAGAGGGAGGGTGGCTGTCGGAGCCCCCTATTATCGGGAAATTAAAGGCAGTAACTCATCTCGGGACTTCTATTAGACTTTCCCTGGTCAGGGCGGTCGGTCGATATTACTTTCGATATGAACGAGCCACTAAATTAATATCCACAATGCACTGGCAATTATGAACGGCCCTTATTCTACCCTTCCTTTGCCGTCGGCCTTCGGCGATGTCGAGGGTGCGTCGGCGATTATACGCGCCGACACCACGATCTTCGAGACGCGTTCCTCCGTGCACGGATATTACCGACGATCGATGGACCGATCCGGATTGGCGATTAACAATGCAGAGTCGTTGTTCCATGCGGAAAATATCTCGCAGCAGACACTCGAGTCTGCACGGCGAGCAATGTGTCGAGCAAATTAGGATAATAAAAAACAGGCACATCACATCTTTTGGAATAACAGATATCCCTTCCGCTAAATAATACTTTTAAAGATTTCAATTGGAAATATTTTATTTCCGATATATCGCACAGATGAATAAATGAATAAAGAAAACGAGCAGATAAACGTAAAAAAAAAGAAGATATAAACGGTTAACGTGACACGCGAAAATGAAATATCGTTTTGTTGTGTGAGAAAATGTTATCGAGAAAATTTCACCGATACACACCACAAGAGACATGAACGCAACGACGTACATAAATTCCACAGCACGATATAAATTCGACTTTAAAGTGAAAGAAGTCATCACAACACTGAGAGGAAGCTTTAGATCTCTCAATATTTTGATTTTATTTTCTCTCTAGAAGGGGTTCCACATATCGCGGCTTGTGCAACTGTACTGTGGAAAATCCCGATGGCGACCATGTGCACGCCGGGTTATCGAGGGAGCGTCCCTTAGGATGCGAGCGAATCGACAGGGGAAAATTTCTGGTAGCGTCGCGATAGTGTGTCTTCCGATAACACGCGCATGCTGGCCGGGAAAAGAGACGCGGCACACGCGCCGGACCGAAAGAGAGGATGATTCTGCGACGTCAGCGTGACCACGCGGGACAATCGCGCCGGGTTTCCCGCAGATTTATTGTGGACGCGCAAAGAGCAACGCAGCTCTCTCTCTCTCTCTCTCTCTCTCTCTTCTCCTTCTCTTTAATTCGATAAGGCCGACGGCCTATCCACGAAATTGACCGACCTAACAGCGTCCATGAGCGTCGCGAAAAGCAACGTAAGAAGCGGCGAATTTGTTCCTGTATCGTGCGAATCTCTCGAGGAAAATGGACTCGAGGAAACATGCGTGAATAAAGTCTCGACGCGAATGTAAATTTCATGTAATACGTTTCTAATGAAGCGGAGCGCACACACCGCGAGAAAAGGCCGCTCGAACAAACTTTCACAAAATGTTTCAGCGGTGTCTACGCACTCGATCCGGCACTTTTTTTTTCGATACGTCACGCTCGTTTGGCTCGAAGCAGCGATCGATGACACTGCCGAGGATTTTCGGTGATTTCGCCGAGGGACAACATCTGCGACTGGCACGTTTGCACGACGCGTTTTCCGCCAGTCACGATTATCGATTTCGCGAGCTCGCGAAACCTCAAACCTTTTTATAACGTTCGTAATGACGACCATCGTTATTTCAGTCGATTGCACGCTAAAAGCATGGAAAACAGTGAAAGTCTGCGAACCTCGCAAAGTTGCTGGAACGATACCGCTGCATTTAACAACACACGTCTAATTTTCCACGTTATTCCTCGCTCGGACCGTTCGTCCACAATTTTGTTGAAATATCGACGTAAATGACAGCAGAGTTTTTCTTTCACCGTCACTCTCTAATATTATTCCGTATATGCACAAGTATGTTTATATATATATATATATATATATATATCAAAGTGTCGTCTTAGACTCGAAAGACTAAGACGTGGATGTTTCCGCGCAGTCTGCCGCAGAGACCGCCGGCTGCACGGCTGCAGACAGTCTCGCGGCCGGTATTCGAGGGTTTCCAATTACGTGGCAGCACTTTGTATCCCGCACTGCTTCCCTTCCGGCGGAATGACTTTTGTCGAAATGAAAAAGAAACGCGGCGTGGCGTGAAGCGGAAGGACGCGGAATCAAGCGGGGACCGGCGAGAAGCTCGTTCGGCAGGCCGTCAGACATTTAGCGGAGCGTGCGAGAGCCGCGGATGACACGCGAAATGTTGCACCGAGGCTATATTAATTGCGACGTAGCGCGAGGAACTTTTATCAGGGCAGCGAGCGTGCGCGAACGCTCGGAGAATGCGCCTTTTATCCGAAGTAAAATATACGTGGAGTTTGTCTCACGTGCGTCGTCCCGTCGTTTGTTCCGTCGAATTGTGTTGTGGACGCGAGCGTCGTTGGCGATCAAAGTAAGGTTGCATTCTCTAGACCATCCGTCTAGACAACGTCTCGGACAAGAAAAAGTCTCGATCAATTTTCCGTCTAGTTTTGTTCTTTCTCTTTTCTTTTGTTTCTTTTCTTTTATAGGAAATTATTGAGATACTGTGTGATATTCTAAAGATGAACAATTTCCCCGGAAAGTTCGATTTCTCAAAGAATACGATTTATTTGGTATTAAAGTTAAATGTATATTCAGAGTGTTTATCTCGGATATACTCAGACTTGGATAATTAAAATATTAGTAGCAATCTCACCTAGAGAAAGGGAGAATGAGAGAAAAGAAAAGAAAAGAAAAGAAAAGAAAAGAAAAGAAAAGAAAAGAAAAGAAAAGAAGTTACTCTTCCTCCGGTTCGGACGGTCAGAGATTAAATTTCACGGCGCGTTTCTCCCTCTCACGCGCCGGTCACGCCGAACGGCAGTTTTTCAACTTCCGAAATTAATTTAACGTTTCGTAATGCGCCCTCCGATGCGTGTAACTCATCCCGCCTCGGCAAATGAATTTATTCGCGCAACTTCCCTGACACGCTCGCGAGACGGCACGCAGCCTCTCTCTCACCGCCCACGCGCATGGCTACGAGCACGGTGCATTACAAGCTGCGCCTCGCTCCGCCGAAGGTCACGAATTCCAATAGCTCTCTCACACAGCGCTTTGCACCGCCACACCGGTGCCGAGCACACGCCATTCCGTTCGGACGTCGCCCTCTCGAAATAGGTGACATGTGACTTTTGCCACGAGCGCGCGCGCGCGATAACGCCGCGAGAGAGACGCCGCGTCATCAAGAAGAGATTTCCTCGTTTGCTGTCGGGCAATTCAGATAAGCGCGCTCGAGAGAAATTATGATAAAAACTTGAATTATGCGAAATTATGACAAATAGTTACGATATAAAAAAAATTCAAGGTTGCTCGTTCAGCGCTAACCGCGCGTGTTACGTTTTCACATCTATCTGTCTCGGCGCGTCGGCAGCCGGCACCTCCGAGAGGTGGAAGCGCAAGGTCGCAATTGCGGAGGATGGCCGTCGCCTGCACGCTTGGTTTACGCGAGCAGGAAGGAACCGCGATAAGGGAACTCTCGCCGCGTTTCCGTTCCGAGGGACAACATGGGAAAAATCGCTCTCTGGAATGAATAAAAAGGGACTAGCGAGCGAGGCCCCTCTCGCACTTGACTCGCGGAAATCGCCCGCCGTTCGCACGATAAGCGCGATCGAGACGATTCACTTTGCGCAAACATGCGAAAAACACGTTCGTCTCGCCGCCTCTCTCCTTCCCCAGACCCCGATAAATTAGCACGGCGCGCGATTAATTGTTAATTATCAAACAGTCTCTGCTGCGCTATGTTTTAGAAATGCGGTGTGAGAAACGTGTAATTATTTTTCCTTCATGACATCCAAAAAGTTGGCGTGGGAAATAATTGTGTCGAAAGAGAAAACGAGAGAGAGAGAGCGAGAGAGAGAGAGAGAGAGAGAGAGAGCGAGAGAGAGAGAGAGAGAGAGAGAGAGTATATTAACTCACTGGCGAAACAATTCGCCGCTAAATTATTCTCGAGATTAAAAAATCGCCTAAGATACGTAATTGCAGATTTATGATAATAATAAATCTCGGGTGCGAGGTGCTCTGTTACTTTTTAACCGTGCGCAGGAAATAAATGTCGGCCTGTAGGGGAGCGTCGCATAAATCCATGTACGATGCGGATTCCTGTCTGGAGAGCAAGACGTTGCGCGGTCCGCAACACCGTGCGAAATTCATTGCGAAGGGGAGACAAATCAGGCGCGCGAAATTAACAGCGCGCATGCATAATTAACGTGGCTCGCGCAGTCACGCACACGCAATTCCGCGTGCGTTAAATCGAATCGAATCTATCTTACCGAGTTTGTAACTCGAGGGAGAGAGACTCTCTCGCCCGCCCCCCAGAATCCTCTTTCGACTTTGTCAAAAATAATCGTAATACCTGCAGGATATCGATCCCTTTGAAGGATTCTCCTTCTTCGAATCGAAACGCGACAGATCTTTGCCGAAGGTAGAAGGTACTTCCCTTTGAATATATTTTCCGCGCATCGCGATTGCCATTTCCCTCGGGTAATTCTCTTTCATCTTCCTAATTGGAAGTTTACACGTTTTCAATTGCAAAACGATGTTTCCAATTGATTCGGAACTAGTTTGTTAATCTTTAGCGAACATGCAACCGCTCGATTCCGATACTTGTTCGAAGCGAGTTCTTTGTATCGCCGTGACGCCGACGAGAGAGATCTTGGTTGCGCAACGGATTTCGCCCGGATTCCGAATAGATTCGGAAGACAAGAGCGGGCAAGTTGTAATTGCGCGGTTGCATGTGGAAATTGCGAAGCTGCAAATCTGGCGTCTGCCGTATAGTTGAGTGGCGTAAAGGACTTAGCCGCGACGACGGCGTCGACTGGTGCGAATGCAATTAACCCTTAACCTGCGACGCGAAATTTTGATGCGGTTATCTATAACGCGATTAATTAACAAACTTGCGTAATGCGGCTGCGCCGCGCCCGGGTGGGAACGCAAAACACGCCAAAATCGAAATTAACGACGAATCACGAGGCTGATGCGTAACGATTTTACTGCCCTGACGAGGAACAATCAGGGTTAATTAACGCCGCGATAGCTTGCCCACGATAATCGTTTGGCGGAAATGCGTCATGATGCGGTGCTCGCTTATCTTGTCTGGTCGATTTTTCGATTTTGCCAATCGTTATACATCCATCGTTACGACCATCGTCGAAAATATTTCTCGTCATGTGTAATGCAAAAAGTATTTAAAAAAGTATGAAAACGAATGCGATCTGCGGAGCATCGCACTCCATGCGACTCGTTCGGCGATAATTTTATTTGACGAGCAATAATAGATCGAAATTATTAAATTACTCGTGTAAATATCTCTTTTTGTTTTCACGTTTAATAATTTATCAGAGCGCGACGGCCCTCCCTCTCTCTCTCTCTCTCGAGCGAGCGAGCGAGCGAGCGAACGAGAAGTACCGAGAGAACAACGAAAAAGAAAGGAAAAAAAATCCGCACGCACACCATCGGCAGAATAAATCGCGAAAAACAGAGAGGTGTATTTTCTCTCTTCTAGTATAAAACACCCTTAATATCGCTGTAACCGAAACTGCAAATTCAGCGGCCGGCACTCGATGCTGAAAACAGCGACGCCACTTATTTGGCCGTCGACGCGGTGGTGCGCGATACCCGCCGCGGCGGACGGATCGGGAAAATTCCAGCAGTCGTTAATGGCCGTTATCGACGACATATGCGGCCGCGTCGTGCCACGTGCGTGGAAAATCCGCAACGCGCCGCCGAAGGGGAAAAGTTCGACATCTGTCCGCAACGCGGTCGCGATAATGTGCGCGCGCGCGTATTGCGCGTCCCGCCCAATAAACGCGACTCTCGTGACGTCTTTATGATGCACGTCGCTCTGCACGCATATCGGTCGTTGGCGATATTGAGATGAGTGGACAGATCACATTTGTCCCCTGTATTTGTACAATTTATTTATTCCGCGGAAATCCCGGTCGTGCATTCTTCTCTCTGCGCTCCCGCGCAGATAACGATCCGGAATTTATCGCGCTAACACATGCGTGTTTGCGCGCAATGGCCAGCTCACTTTCTATGATCGACCGATAATAAATGCTCGAGTACGCGTTGCGAGAGACCCGCCAAAATTACTCGTACGAAGAAATGGAAAATTATGCGAAAGAGCGTGCCCACAGGCTCGGCTCGCGAATGTGAGTTGATTTCGTCGTTTGATTTCGATGTATATCCCCGCATTGCACGCAGTGTAATCAGCCTTTAAAAATCCCGACGTTGTAAAACAAACGCATCAACGTTGAAATGAGAGCTTTAATGGTTTGACACACCTGCGGGACTTTTCATCTCCAATTTAGAGCACACGAAACCAAATCCCACACGGCAAAAAGATTCACCGAGCAAACCCGCCGAATAATAAATTCGCTCCCTTCATTTATGCACGATCTGTTCCATTAATAAACAAACAACGACGCATAAAGGGGTTAATGGCTCCCCCTTGTACCGCAATAAAACTCATCTTCCTTACGCATCACGGGTCGGGCGCGCCACGAAGAGGCGTTCGTTGAGATCTACCGCGGAAGAAAGTGCTGGAGAAAAAGAAGAGAAAGAAGAAGAAAAAGGAGGAGGAGGAGAAGGAGGAGGAGGAGAAGAAGAAGAAGAAGAAGAAGAAGAAGAAGAAGAAGAAGAAGACGACGATGACGACGACAACGACAACGACGACGATGACGAAGAAGAGGAAGAAGAAGAAGAAGAAGAGGAGGAAAAGGAGAAGGAGGAGGAGGAGGAGAGGAAGCGAACGTGCAAAGGAAGAAGAAAAACGTACTCGACGAAGAGCGTAGAGGGAAACGGACGAAGGGCGAGGCGGGCCGAACGAAGGGACGAAGGGCGGCGAGTGTATCTCGCAGTACAGTAGCCACGCCGAAGGTGTATCATAGCGGGGCCCAAAGTGTCGGATGCGTTCATGGGACGTTCGGGCCCCTCGCAGAAAGCCGATGGAGCCGACGGTAGGGCAGCAGGAGAGAGCGTGAGGAAGGGGCCCCGAGAGGAAGGAGGAATATACCGGGTACAGGGGACCGGGAGGGAGTCGGCGTTCCGTCTTACCTTGTAATTTACTCACCGCAGGCCTCGGGCTATCCATCTCGTGGCATAACTCAGGGATAGGCCCATCGGGCCCACGTAGTGTCGCTTCTTCGCGCGCGACGCGCCGCGACGATCGCGCGCGGATCGCGAGCGCGATTTGTTCGACTTATTTGATTTTTCTTCCTCTCTTTCACACACACACACACACTCTCTCTCTCTCTCTCTCTCTCTCTCTCTCTCTCTCTCTCTCTCTCTCTCTCTCTCTCTTTCTCTCACGGGCTCCCGCTCGAGAAATCTTCTCGAGATGATCTAAAGGTGATATGCGAGGAGAATCGTCGGCGATATTTTTGAACGCGCACGATCAATTTGCGTGTCGATCTTTTTACGAGTGTGTAACGCGGGAAAAAAGATTAGCGAGGATATTTTCGCATAATTTATCCCTAATTTTCTAGCCTGTGCGATTTTATTACGACAGTTTGTCAACAGTAGAAATTGACTTGAAATCTAATATCGCGATTATAGAGTCGGAATGTTTTTCAAACAGATCGAATTTCCAAACGATCGACAATCTACATATTTATATTCGGGTTGAATCGCGTGTGAAATTCGGTTCCGGCTGAAACGGTTACATGAAATTTATATTCAAACACTTGTCGAGCGCGAGTGCAGAAATAAAACGCATCTGGAAAAACCGATACCGAAATTAATTCTAATTAGCTGTCAGCATCGATTTAAATATTTGTCATCGCTTTATGTACGAGCGAAATAAACATTAATGAGCGCGGCAATCACACAGTGCAATTGGTGCAACTACGCGCCTTTGAGAAAGAAGTGCGGCGAATGAATTCAGTAGCAGTAGAATCGATTACATTCGCGCACACATCGCATGTGAATTGCGGGTATCTTGAAATTCACAAAATTACACAATATTAAATATTATTTTCCCGCACGCTTCAATTCAAGCACGTCTTGCTAAAAAGAAAAAATGTTTATCGAACGATATATCAAAATCTAAATTTACACATTACATTATTTAATCTGTACTTTGTCCAGATATTTCTATAATTTTACGATATGAAAATTTATACTACACATAAAACAGTTACCCTTCATGTAGTAATAACTCTCTTTAAATAACGATTAAACTCACGAACATAATATGATGCGGACCGTTTTTGTGTATTTCCGAATACTTTAAATACGATAGAATCCTTTCTACGAAATATACGCCGCAGAGCATTTCAACGTTGAGCCGCTGTTTTGCATATCGCGCCATTTTCGCGCGCGTTTCGATAACACTATGCGATATATATTTCTCACGGGCAACGGGTGTAGCAACGGCTAGATTGCGCGAGTTACGGCGAGATTAGTAGTCGCCAGGTAATTGAGCGATTGCGAATGCCACGAAGAAAAACGACGGTTGTCCGCGGGCGCAACGACGTCGCGGAAACAATAGACGCGGATATAACGCTATCGTAAATTCTATTATCTCCAATGGCGCTATTTGTCACGTTCGATCGACCAGGGCCATCTCCACCTCGATATACCGATGTGTGTGCCCCGGGCGAAGCGCGCCTTCGCGCGACAAGATAAACTAAAGGTTTAGCCAAGAAGTTGGGGATATCGTTTGTTTCCGGAACGAACGTTGTATGAAAATAACTTTGGCGTCGACGTATGCGGACGCGAGTGGAAGCCGCGGGAATTTGCGAAATTTGCAGACTGCAGGTGCGAATGGCAAAACTCTGGCGTCTGAATGAAATACATGCATTAAATCTAACAGGCGATGTGTGCGAAGCGGCGAATATCAAATTATGATATTGACACACACGCATTTCGCCAGCATATTTCTAGGAATCTCGGGCGCCTCTTTTTCGGCTCGAAAGTATCGAAATAATGCCCGCGATAATGACCGATCTGAGCGCTCTCATAAATATGTACTGACAACGTGTCCGAGCGAATTCGCAACAGTTCCCGGAATAAAGTTTACCTTCCGAGCACGATTATATTACAGGGAGAATCTCGCGCGCACACCAAAGGAGACCAAACGTCGCTTCGCACGGCCCTGCGCACGAAGGCGAGCTTCGATACGTTGCATACATTTAGCTAAATTATACTTTATACATACCGTTATTATTTCACGGGTGCCGTTGATGCGCCCTCACACGCTCGACGCCTTTTCCTCATCTCTCTCGCGTTCCCTGGATCCCCGTCTCCGCCGGCGAAAAAGCGACGGACCCGCCCCCCTCGCTCCTCTCTTCCCTCTCCCCCCGTATGTGCGTACGTATACCTATTCACGTATCACTTCTTGATTGCGTGCTACGTGGGTGAAAAAACGCGCACACGCAAGCCCGAACACGTGTGCCAACGAGGTGGCCACGGCGGAGGCGACGAGTAAATATTATCACATGGCTCGCACTCGTGATTCTCATACACGACGTTAACCCTCTCGGGAAAAGTGGTATGACTTTGCGTGAATCCGCGGCGCGCGGGTACGACTGTATATCTCTTTTCTTTTGTTTTTCTTTCTCGAACACGGTTTGTGATTTAATCTCCGAGGTCTTTCTAACGAAATTGCGAAATGCGCCCTTTATCTCTCTCTCTCTCTCTCTCTCTCTCTCTCTCTCTCTCTCTCTCTCCCCCTCCCTCCCTCCCTCCCTCCCTCCCTCTCCTCTCCCTCTCTCTCTTCTCTCTCTCTCTCTCTCTCTCTCTCTCTCTCTCTCTCTCTCTCTCTCTCTCTCTCTTGTCCGCTGATGATGAAAATTTGAAAATTGGAATGGCTTACGCATCGTTCAACTCGTAAACGTCATAATTAGTTTATTGTGACAATCAGCTCTCCTCCTTCTTATCGCCGTTTTGTTTCATAATGGCATAATAAAGAGAACTTGGAAGCGGATCATATTGCGGAGATATTATATAATGCATGACCCATGTTTTGTTGTACAAATTCGCGCGCGCGCGGTGTAACGAACAAAGTTGCGAAAGAAACGGTGCTAAATAAATGAAATATTAATAGCGCCACTTAAAAAGATTAATCTGCCGCGCGAGATTACGACAAACTGCGCGGACTGCGAGAAGAAAAGATAAATGCGTGCAGGCGAGAGAAATAAATGCAAAGAGAAAAGGAAAATATAGCAAGAAAAATGTAAAGAGTTACATCGGGCAAAAATTATCCTTATTAATGGGCCGAAGTTTGCGGGAATTATTGCGACGACGAGTGTAAGAGCGCGATGTACCACGGCGCATTTTTCTTCGAAAAAGTTTCGCTACGCGTGAATTATATTTAGCGCGAAGAGATTCTTCCGCGGAAATTGTTGCTTCGCGCGGGGATTATACTCGGACGATTCTTCCTCGAGAAATATTATCACTTAGATGTAACGTATATTCGCGCGTGCTCACGTAATCCCAGCGAGCAGCCGCTAATCTTCTGATAATAAACGCGCACTGTTTGTCAACAAGCTTTAGCTCTTAAATGACTCGACGATTCGTGCTGATCGATTAAGAAAGGGCTCTCCGCCTATATATATTCCACCGTACCAAATTGCTGCTTAAATCCTGCGTCGGTCGATGCGTTGGATCGCGCACCATCATCTCAGGAAAGTACACGACAATATCGTCGGCCGTAATGTATGTTTGAGTTTCTTCGACCCGATGATTAACCCACATCAGGATAACGCGGGCTAATTCCTTCCCAGCCAGTTGCCCGTAGTTTTTATTTCCGGCAGAGTGGCACGCTCGATACAGAGCCGCATAAATTACGGCCGTAATTGTAGTTTATGCATATTATCATTATATTGTGTCGAATTACGCTTTATTAGTATTATTATTTCGCGAGTTCTTTTCGCGCCTCATTCTTCGGCACGGCAAAAAGCACGCCACCACCTCTCACGCGGAGATGCGATCTCTCGTCTCTTCATCGCGTGCCTCGCGCACGTTGTGCAAATTTAAGTCGATTCTCAGGACACAATACAGGAAATTGTCCGGGAAACATTCGACGTTCAGTAATCATCGATGGCCATGGATGAAGGAATTAGCAACAACAAATCGATCATGCGTGGATACAAGTGCACGAGGACTTTTTCGGTTCCGCCACGATTAATCAAAAGTAAGCTTTTTGTTTCGTATATATTTTGTTTCCTATTTATTACCTTACTATCGTTTATGGGTCAAATAAACATGAAGTTTCGTATGACAGTACGATAAATCAATATGATAATGAAAATGTATACACATACACGCTTGCTGTGAGCCAAAAGCACCGGTTGGTCTCTCAATCGGGAAACTGAGACGGGCGAACGCGACATCAAATTAGACAAAAATCTCCACGGTCTATTATTCATCGTAGTATATCACGCCGACCGAACCGTCGCGTCGGACGCATAAATATGCGCCGGCATCTCGGCCAGCAAATTTGTATCTCCCCACAGTGCTATCCGCGCTAATCGATAGATTTGAAAGTCATGGCGCGCGTCGACCATTTGAATTTCAGATGCGAGATCGCGAGAGCAATATGACAAGCTTAGCGGCGGGTTTTCAGCCGCTTCCACGAAAGCTTCCGGAAGACTCGTGCTCCGAGGTCGTAGGGAGGGCTGAGAAAGAGAGAGAAAGAGAGAGAGAGGGGAGCAATACGGGTGAGATGGATAAATGGACACCGAGAGGTCCTTATCATCGGATAACTTCCGCAAACACGATCCACTAACTTGTAAATCTTCGTCGATGAGCGTCGACTCGCCGTTGTTGATCGCAAGTCACGAGATACTCTTGATCGGCAACGCAATGTTGCGAATTTATCACATTCTTCTCCTAAATATCTCGTGTCTAATTATATCTTCATCCGAATTTACCTAACTTCATTCAAGTTAACGCGAGGGTCTGTTTCTCTTCACTAAAAAAGATATCGCGACGGAAACGGCTAGGCAAAGGACTTTGCGAATATTTCGATCAGCCGAAAAATTCCACGCCCTCCGATATTCCTGATACGCGCGAGAATTTTCAACTTTGCCGCGGTAAAGATCACCCCGCCATCCCTCGTTCGTCTCTCGTTCGCGATATCGCGACCAAGATCTCGACGCAATCCGCCGATAAAGGCGTGCCGGGACGTCGAATGGTTCTTCGAGGAAGCAACGTCCTGGAAGTTACAAAGGGTCTCCTCCGCTCTAAGTAATCAGACATGCAAAATTCTTCTTTTGTGCCCCCTGCGATCCCCGCCTCTCTTACTCCCGCGTTCTCCGCAGCTCCTACTCCTTCTACCTCGAACCCCCCGACCAGACCTCCTTTTTTTTTTCTCTCATCGCCTTAATCGAACCGCCGCTTGATTTCGACGATACTTTTGGGCACCCGTTTGATGACCCAGCAGCAGCCATCCCATGCTCTTTTCTTTCTCTCTGTCCCTTTCTCTCGTCCTGCGAGAGTACCAATGAACTTCCAGGCTCATTAGTTGAATCGGAGCGTGATATACGGTCTTCTCTCTCTCTCTCTCTCTCTCTCTCTCTCTCTCTCTCTCTCTCTCTCTCTTCCTTTCTCTTCCTCTCTATTTATCCCCTTCTTCGTAAAAACTGCGCTAATCCGCGACAACCACTCCCCTCCCGCCACCCTGCTATTCTCTCGACGAAAGTTTTTACTTTGCATACATAAAAGATGACGATCAACTGTGGCCGCCGTGCCGGTGCAATTTTGTAATTTCGCCGATAATGAATTTAAACGCATACAGAATATTCCAGCCGCGCACATCCAAGGATTCCTTTGCAGAGTCGAGTTTTGCATTTTCCCAGCAGAAATTCAACGAACAATTCTGCGCATTCATTCTGAATATTGTACTGTAATTAATTCACAATATAAAGCTCCGAAAAACACCACTTGAAAATATGCGATTATTTGTCTCTAAAGGGAGCTATAAAACTGACAGCCTTTGTCTTTTTCATCTCGATGTAGAATTCCTGGTAATGTTATCGGGATTTTTGTACGACTTTGACCTTTAAAGGCATTGAAAAGACTGCACCTACGGGACAAATCGATTCCTAAATAATTAAGAAGAGGTCAAATCAGGTATTATTCCGCTATTAATATTTTACTATACACAGAGTATACTATACACAGAGCAATTAATAAATGACAACGGCGAGCTCTCGCCTACGATACATCGGACATTATTGGGTCGCACGCGAGTTTCCGTTTTAAAAAGATTTATTTATCGGCCGCCATGCGAACCGGCAATTAATTATCTCGTCCCGGGTAATGACCGACGGAATGAGAGGGCGAAATTAATTCAATTTAACACACGCGAGCGCACGCGCGTGCGCGCGCGCGAGATTTCGCGATCGCTACATCCTCCTCCCCATTTCTCTCTCTCTCTCTCTCTCTCTCTCTCTCTCTCTCTCTCTCTCTCTCTTCTTGCAAACGACGTCAAAAGAGAAACAAACGGCCGCCCAGCCACTTATGCGCAATGTGCGCTCGCGGCTGGCGGCAATTAAAACTAAGTAACAATTAGACCTAAAGAGCGAAGTTCCGGCCGAATACGTGACCCTCTAAAGCGCGAGAGCAAGCGCGAATCCGCGAGCCTGTGCCCCTCTTTTTTACCTTTTTATTCCTCTCGGCCGCTCTCTCGAGCCACCTTGCCTTCCTCTCGACTCTTTCTCTTTTCACCCTCTCAGCTGTGAAACATTGAACTTTTAAACGCGCGCCTGACGCCTAACCTACTCGGGCGAGCGCAATAATTTAATTTCCGGCGAATTGTGTTGCCTCAATTAACCCACTTTCTTATTAATCCCCAACTTGGGACTTTTAGTTCGACAACTATGGAAAACACGGAGATTTTTCCGAGTGTACGATTGGTCGACAATGATTGCAAGATTTCACGAGCGAGCGTTTGTCACACTGGGACGAGCGCGATTCGAGTCTTTGAGATTGAAAATAATTGGGACGCTTAAAGAGCCGCGGCAAGCTGTAAACGCGAGCACAAAGTCGAGAGCACGGTTGACGAGCGAAACCGTCGTGAAGTGAAGTCTCTCATATAACGCGGTCTGGTTTGCCGGAATGCAAAACGGCAAAGTGCAGAGACGGCCACTTAATTCGTGAGCGAGTCGCGCAAGTTGAGCTTAAAAATCACGCGCTCTCAGCTTCACGAGGCCCCGCCGTTGCGATTAAAATCCGCGTATTTACCGTAATTTTGTTCCACGAAATGTGAAATAACTGGCCGCGATTTATGGGATTGGTGAAAACCGCGGCCGTTCTGTTCGTGCAAATATGAAGACACGCGGGCGCGGCTTCCAATCTTGGGAGGGAGGAGGGGACAAAAATAAAAAGGAAAGAGTATATTTTACTACAGTTCCACACGCGCCTAGTCGTTCTCGAGAAGGATACCTTAATGATCGCCTCGGCGAGATCGAGCGGCGATGAGAGACCGGCGAATCGTATTTGCCACGTGAGAGTGTAATACACTTGCAGGTATGTGGGTAATTATATAAGTCTCTCTCTCTCTCTCTCTCTCTCTGTCTCTCTCTCTCGCTCTCTCTCTCGCTCTCTCTCTCTCTCTCGGCTTTGCCAAAGATGTACTATTACGATGCTAGTTTTCAAGGGCGCGTCGACCCGCAGCTTCAATGACAGGGTGCAAACAAGGTCTCCGTGAATTCACGAATGAAACATATTTGTTTGTGAGCATCGAAAGCGAAATTTTCAATTAATTAAATTCCTTTTTCGCGTTCCTTCCCAAAAATAATGTTAAATATTAGTATTATTGTACACGTAATGAAGTTACTTTTTATTATTTCGATCTTAATCTCTCCGCCTCGCGACGATGCAAACTGAAACTTTCACGACCCGGAGAGAAGTGGGACATTTCATTTAGTCGCTGCTTAAAATAAA
The DNA here is from genome assembly GCF_003227715.2 of Harpegnathos saltator. Lineage (NCBI taxonomy): Eukaryota > Metazoa > Arthropoda > Insecta > Hymenoptera > Formicidae > Harpegnathos > Harpegnathos saltator. The sequence continues at coordinate 147,527 of NW_020230045.1, read as the reverse complement.
TCGATCGTGAAATGTGACCCCGTTTATTGAGAAAATAATTGAGAAATAAGGGAAAAAGAAGCGGCTGTCACTTGAGATCATAAAACAAACGAACTCGATACCGTAGCACAGAGTCGAATGTTTCTCGGAAACGGGTTCCGTAATTGTTTTAAGGATGTTTTAATTAAAGTAAATCGTTACGAAGCTGAACTAAGGGCCTTTGACTTTTAAACTCGGCTCAGTATATAACAGAGTTCTTTCGCGTTAGGGAGAGAGGCAGAGAGAGAGAGAGAGAGAGAGAGAGAGAGAGAGAGAGAGAGAGAGAGAGAGAAAAGGAGGGGAAAGAGAAGGAGAGAAAGAGAGAAATATCTTTTGCAGAAGAACTTTCCACTGCTCTTTCAAGACGACGATGTAATTAATTTTGACGAGTTGACCTTAAAAAATTCACTGATAATCTCGCGACCATGCTTTTGTCTTCATTACATGCTTTAACGCGTTTTTTCTTTCTGCTTCCCCGCCTCGGCTCTCTTCATCGCGAAACCAGTTTTTAACGAAGATATATAACTTATTTTTACAGTTTCTTGCACGTACGGTTTACGACAAATTCGCAACGTGATTCGCAATCATCTTGCTAGATGTCCGCAGAAACATTTCGCCGTTACAGGTTATTACGGATGATTGGCAGAAATTTTATTAGGACATGAGAGAGATTGGAAAAATGTGAAAAAATGTGTCATCGGTTTTTCGCAGTTAATCGCAGAAACATGCATAACGCATTTCCTACTCGGTCAAAAATATCAATTTATATTAATTCAGATACCATAAATTTTATCGTTCACTTTAGAAAATAAATATATTAATAAAGTCAATTTCATGTGAAAATTGATAAAGAAAATAAAACGAAACCGAATAGAATAATGCATACGAAAAGATGTTAAAAAATAAAAAAAAAATTGCTTTCTACATAATACATAATTGCCACACTGCACACAGAATAGCGCAAGATTACTTAGAAAAGATTAAAGTTAAAAAAATTTAGAGAGTGCTTCGCATGGCAACGCGCGTTCGTGGTGTCTGATAACTAAAAATGATTGATTACGCAAAAAACTGCAAATTGACTTTAAAAAACTTTAAATTTAAAGACAAGAGGAGCTTGTTCGCTCATGGGACTTTGAGCAGGAAGTAACCCGACGCGATTATATTCCGCAATTCCGCTCGCAGGAGTATAACTCTCTCTCTTCCGTACAATTCCATATTATTCGATTACGCGCAGTCAGAAGCGTAACTCTCCGAAATTAAAGGAACGAAAGGATTAGCTCCCGGAGGGTCGTATTGCTGTTGATTATTTTTCATTTCTGAGATCTCGTACGTGCGTGGAAACTCTCTTTTCTCCGTATCCTCCTCGATCTCTCGATCTCTTGCTCTCCCTTCTTCTCTCGCGCATTAACCCTTCAAAGGTACATCTTTGGAGAATTTGCTGCAAACCTCTACAAATTTCGCCTTCGATATACTATCGATAATATTTTATTATCTGTTCTGGATCGTGTTCCCTCTCTCGATACCTAACCGTCGCTCACGTTGAGAACTGAGTTACGATGTAACTTGAAATTTTTCCGCGATATTCGTCCACAGGCTATACACATTTAATGTATCATCTGACAAATTTTCCAAGCATATATGTATACCAGAAAAGCAAGTGCGAATTATTCACATATCTGTCGACTGAATGACCCGACACGTAGCGAATAGCAAATACTGATCGATAGTATAACGTGAAGTTTACACTCACACACTTCCAGTGAGTCGGCTTATCGGTAACTAAATTTTCTACGTTCGCAAAATTAACATTCTGTCGTACATTAAGTTCATCTACATTATCGAAGTCTGTCGTCAGTCGTGCATCGCCAAGAGACGCGTCTTGGCAAATTAGTTGAAAGGGTACGCGCGTGCGTCTCCGATGAGCAAATGCTAATTTTTTCTTTTTTTTTTTTTTCGGTGGACGAGAATTCCGCTCACGTATCTCGCGCCGCTAACGAATCGGAAACCGCTAATTAAAATTAGCGGAAGTTTCCGATCGCTCTCATCGCCGACGCTCTTTGCGCCGCTTTTTACGCGCCCTCCGTCGTTTTTTCGTCCGCTCCCGCGTTGGCGCTGAAAGTAAGCCAAGCGCGAATGTTATCGACAGATTTCGCGATGGGCGCGCGTGGCTCGAGTGTATGCCGACACGCGTGTATCGTGCCAGTTCGATTCCGCCACGTGTGGCGTTTTTAAAGAAAGCCGTCGCTACCCGCGCGCTCGACGGTTCGGCCGCGCAGTTTCGATTTTTTACCGTTAATCATGCAACATACGCGGGGCAAATAAATTTTAAATCTCCCACGCTGTATTATACTTGACACACATTTTATGCTAAAGATAATATTATTATTTTATTGAAGAAAATATCAATCATTCAGATGTCGTGGCATTTTTTCCCCTCTTGCTATCATATCTATAGTGTCGGACAGAAACATGATATGTTTTGTTACTCTAATCTTCTTGCCTGTAGCTCATGATAAATTTCACCTGCATTGTGTACGTTGTGCCGCCACGTTAATCGCATATCGATAGAATTATTATATTAATAATAGTGGAAAGATAATCAATTTCGCGCAGACGCGTCACAAAATTCATCTCTCGTCGATGCCCGGAATTGAAGAAAATTTTATACGCAAGTGCATTTCTCATATGCATTCAAACGTGTACGCGTACGCGCGTGAATGTCGACGGGCAGTACTTTGGAGAATCGGCGGTAACGCGGATAAGTGTTTATCGCGCGAGCAATAATTATAACAAAGACACGCTCGTCACGAATTTGGGAGAAAATAACGGATTGACGTGGGACTGCGACGTCGATCGCAGTGACGTGCAACGCGAGAGATATCCGCCGCTGGCGAATATCGACGGGGTTAATATGCCCGCCGCGCCGGAGAGATAACGATTGTGAACTTTAACGAATTAATGTTAATAATTTATGCGGACGTGAAAGCCGAGAGAGCTTTTGATCGTTCCTATCGACTCGCTGCGAATACCGAGAGCGTTAATTAAAACAGACGTTAATTTATATGCGTTATCTCTGGTCGCGCTGATCAGTCGTATTTTCTCCGTTAGAAACAAAGGAGAATTTGAAAAAAATATATATATGCACGCGCGCACATCTTTCTCTCTGGCAAGCGAAGCTTTCTGTATCACTATTATACTGGGTAGCGAAACTTGGCCTCCGAGATAATGTACAAGAATACAATAATCAGAAGAGAGCGAGAGAGAGAGAGAGAGAGAGAGAGAGGGGGGAGGGAGTGAATCGTATATTTATAAAAATTTAAACCGTTCTATTCTTGCTTCATGTGTAATTTGAATAAGATATGCCCCTTTTTATATTTCGTTATTTTAATGTTTTTCTATATAGGTAAAATATTATTTCATATGTAAAATATTTCAAAAATAATATCGCTATTCAAAGATAATACTGAAACGACAATCAACTTTGTATTCGATAAGCCATAAAGTTACGCTGATAAAGGAAAATTACGTGTGCCAATATCATTATACGCAAAAGCGAAATGAATTATTTTAACAAATTTTTCGAAAGGAAGATCGTGCATTTCATACAGCACTAATGGATGGGAATAAAATTTTATTCGGAAACGATGAGTTTTGCTCGCCGGTACATTGTGAGATAATTCGGCCGTTTCGCAACGCGTTCTTGTGTCATTACGAACTGGTACGCGCGAGTAATCTGATGCCTTTCATGCGGTTCTCCCTTTGTTTCCTCGGTCGGGCAACGTCATTATTCGCAAAAGAGTATGATTGATCAAAATGTAACGAGATAGTACATATCACTCGCGGGGACTAAGCTAACGAGACGCATTTTGTGGTCTCGCGCTTTGAAATCGGCGCTTGTTAGCGTCTAATCCGATTTTGTCGTCGCCGATTGTCGCGCTGTTTACGTGTCGCGCGGATAAATCTTTCTGCAAATGAAGCTACAATACGTTCGTTTTCCTACCTTGAAACATCATTATATTCCAATCAAACAACGACAAGCTCGCGTCGCAACGATTAACGACAATTAAGAGGCAACGATTTTCGTTGCAATTGTCATTCGAGGCAATTGTCCCAGCACGAAAAAACTAGCGGATGCCGCTTCAACTTTCACCGTAGCGAGCACAAGTAATATCTCCTCAGATATCGGTTCGTGCTTTCGTCCGGTACACCTGCTACAACGAAGGAAAGAGGAAAAAAGGGGAAGAGAGAGAGAGAGAGAGAGAGAGAGAGAGAGAGAGAGTCACCGAACACAGCGGACCCGACATAAAAGCAGAGTGTCTCGCACGCCTCGAGGGTGGAAGCCACCCCCGGTGAAGGGTCCTTCAGCTCGCCGAAAAGGAAAGGACTCGAGGAAAAGGGCCGGGGTTGAGGGCGTGCGCGAGAGAGAGGAAGCGAGAGAGGAAGCGAGAGAAAGAGCGAAGTGACCCTCTATGTATTATTCCGTTCGAACGTCATTTCAAAAACGGCTTATCCGCCGCGAGACTATTAACGTCAGGGGTGGACGCGTAAACGAAGGGCGGGAGTCCGCGCGACGGAAGATCCGATTCAGCCAAAGCTTCTGATTTCGAGCCCGGCGGCTCCCTGAATCCTTAAATCGCGCGACGAGTTCGAGGCACCGTAATGAAGCTGACGTTGAATTTAACGTGACATTCGGCGTGAAGAGAGGCGTCTGTCGACGGCGTGGAGATGGGGGGAGGGAGAGCTTGCGGCGAGTCGCCGTTATTACGTATTATTACGCGAAGGGGAGAAACCGTCACGCCCGGACCGAACCGGTAGAACGAGCGAACGAGAATCGCCGATGGTTTAAATTGCTTTACTGGTTCAATTGCAGCGCTGATGTGAACGCCATAGTCGGGACGTTAAAAAAAAAACCAAAAAATAAGAGGATTTAAGATTAATAAAAAACCTAATTATCTCTCCAAGATTGTCGTACCGTGAAGAAACGGCACGTTCGTTTACCACTTCACCCTCAATCGCGTGCGTCGATTGTTCCTGAGTTACATTTTATTTTACAATTATTTTACTATTATATCGCACAATTGTGTGCATGAGATTTATATTTTTCGAGCATTTGCCCGAACGAGTTGCCGGCGAGATTCCGGCAAACTCCTTGAATCGGCGAATTATGATCGATACGTCTCGGTAACATTTATTTTGGCGAAATCGCCGGGCGCAAAGCGACCAGGGAATTTCGCGGATACGGAACAATAACGAAGAATAATTGAAACGACGGCGGTAAGCGTACAGTGCTCGCGTGCGCTTTCGCACGCCTGTGCGCGGGCGCGCTGCACGCACCCACGCACGCGGCGAGACACGCGAGCGAATATCCCAGGTATATCTCCGCCGTTATAGCTCCTAACGATTTTTCGATATCGGTAGGCGATGCATTTTTATTCGTTGCCCGCGATAGGAACGTCCGTTGCAGACAATCTGCCGGATAACGCATAACCGCCCTCAGGAAAATAGTCGGGTGGATTTTACGGCGGCGATACCGACCGCGCGAGCGAACGCGAGCAAGCCAGTGAGCGAGCACGCGTGAACATACGTGCATACACACACACACACACACACACACACACACGCGTGACACTGCGGAAATTTATGAGAACGTTTATGAAGTCGTAGTTCGATAAAAAAAAGAAAAAAGAGAGAGAGAGGGAGAGAGGGGAGAGAGAGAAAGGGGCGAGAGAAAGAGAGAGAGAGAGAGAGAGAGTGAGAGAGAGAGAGATATTCATGGCGACAATGCAACGCCACGTTCTAATCCTCCGAAATGGAGGAGAACGTGGGACTCGCGCTCGCGTCTCTCTCTCTCTCTCTCTCTCTCTCTCTCTCTCACTCTCTATGCACGCGGCTGTATTTTGCGCAGCTATCGTTTCGTCGGCGATTCGTTCAACGAATTTCCGCCGCCATCTATTCTGCGCCGGCGTGTGTATATACATCTCCTTTTTTCTACCTTTTCCGAGACAAGGATAAACGTAAGCGGGTGAAATATGAGTCCAAATAAATATCTGGATATTTATACAGATTCGCGAAAATTACGCAAACGGAAGTGGTATAATATTGCGCGACTCGATAGTGTTTGGTAGACATCTGACGTGACGATTGACATGTTAAAATTTTAAATTAAAAAATTTGTCAATAAAAAAGCGATGCGCGCGATGCCATAAGTGATACGGATAAATCGGTGCCTTATTTATCGTGTGAACTCGTAAGTTCGTAAACTCTAATTCGCTCTCCTTGTATCGACGTTCGCGCGCGTCTGCCCTCTCCCTCTCTCTGTCGCTGCCTGCCCCCGTTCTCGACGAGCGTCACACTTCCGGGCTGAGAAAAAAATTTAGGTATCGGGTTTTATGATTATCACTGTCTACGCGCGAGACGAGAGTTATTTTGTAACGAAATACGGCGGCGCTCACGGTGCGAAATGTCGCGCGCGGATATGCAATCGCGACGAGTACGCGACGGTGCTTTTTACGAGCTTAGACGCGCGTCACACCGCGAAGACAGGAGATTCACGCTTTTATCCGCGAGCGATCCGTCGCCGCCCGCGGTCTCGTGGCTCGGGCGAAGATTTTCCGGAACGTATAACGCCTTTCGTTACAAAGCTAGACGTTGTCGTCGTCGTCGTCGCCGTCGCCGTCGCCATCGCCGAAGAAGCGCCACGCTATTTTATCGTCGCGCGCAGGGCAGAGTGCGATCGTTACTTTTTGCCGGACGTAGTTGCAACGGGGCTTTAACGTTTCTCATTTCACGAATAACAGAGCGCGAGACATAAAGCGAGCACAGAGTGTATAATATGTACGTAATATGCGGGATATAATACATAGATTGTAAAGCGATACACCAAGTTCGTTACACTCCACCACAGCGGAACGTTTGACAATTTCTCCCGTCACGTCGAGAATCGGTGGAGATTCTCCCGCAATTTTCCGCGTATCGATTAATGAAACTGTGGGAAAGCGGTTTGATTACATCTGGTGAGTATCACATATGCAACTTGCTTAAAATGGCGAAATTGCGTGTTATACTACGTGAAAAACGCCTGACACTGCCAACGTCGGATCTAGAGAGGTAAAAAATTAACCAACCAATCTCTCCGGATATAACATAAAGGTAGAGCTATCAGTGTTCAACTGACTGCGAACATTAGCTGCCGTTTAGGTACCCCGCCTCTTTTTATCGCGCGCTCGCGCGCGCGTTTTACATATCTCAGCATACGCGGCATTCGAAAAAAAATGCAGAGACAATAAAAGCGTGACATTCGCAGATGCAGAGAGAGAGAGAGAGAGAGAGAGAGAGAGAGAGAGAGAGACGGATAAAGAAACGGGAAGGAGAGAGAAGACGACGCGGTACGCCCACCGAGTATATACCCCCGAGATGTTTTTATTACGGCAATCGTAAAGTAAAAGTCAACGATCACCTGCGGCTGGTTAACCTGAATTTATGGCGGCGCGCCTTTCCGCGCGCAAATTCCGCGCGAAACAAGCGAGCGGCTGCGCGGTAGTAGTATATTTCACCGAATGAAAACCCCACCGGAAAGAATGTATAATTCACATTGAAATCCTTCACGTTCACCGAGCGTGCGAGGTGTGTTGAGAATTGTACGGCTAGATGGAGTGCGTCGATCATCCGCAAATCGCGAAACGATTTACGCTCATGGCCGCAGCGCGGCGGGAGAGACACCGCCGCTCATCTCGTAGAACGTGTACCGATTGCAAAAAAAAGCGAAGACGGAAAGAGCGTGGCTGCGAGAGGCTCGCCGTGTCGTCTCGCGATATCTCGCTAGAGAACGCGGATGAAGTCATACCGCGAAATTGCAGCGGAACTGAGGAGCGTCGTCTACGGCTGCTGGAGCGGGACGGGACGCGCTCTCGTCGGTGGCGGCCGTAAACGCGCGCGACTGCTTTGTATTAACGGCGCGGAGTTCACGCGCTGACGTTTACCGCCTCGCCGACGCCGACTCTTCGAAAGTTATGAACTTTTCGGGAATTATGAACAGACTAGACGCGTGCGAGAGAGTAACGTGGGAGTCGAACGCACGCCGCGCCGCGCCGTCGAAAATCCCATAACGCGGGACGCGGGTGCGCGCCGAAAAATGCGTTTACAGAAAGACCCCCCCGGTATTGGATCTCGCGGTTGTAAATCCCCCGTGTCGCGCCGCGTGCGCACGGTGTGCACAGTAAAATGGCTCTCGAGACGAGGAAGAAGGCGGGCGGCGTCGGGCGACAGCGGAAGGAATCGACTCGTGTTTTACTTCAAAGCTCCCGCAATCTCGAGAGCGCGTTTCCTCGCGCGCACGCTATGAATTAAATTAACCGCGCCGACCGTCTGAAGATTGCTCTACGTCCGTGTAATGACAAGTTTTGCATAGAATCTCACAAATTCATCCGTTTTCCACCCCAATCGCTGTATACGCTGTTACGTTATTCACTCTAATGCCGTTTCCTCGAGAATTTCTTTCTCGCGACCAAATCATGTCTTTATTCTTCAAATTTCACGGAACGATCATTAGTTTAAGGAGAAAAAGTTTCTACATATATATCGCTGGGAATAAATAATATCAGTCGAAATCTGCGCGGCGGTCCGCGCGACGTCCGAATTTAAGCGCACAATGATCGAGGATCAAAATAAGGGTCAAAGGGATTCGAGTTCACGAGAGGAGAATCGGATTCGCGTCCACATAATGTGTCACGATGAACGGGAAAGGAGGAGAGGCGCCTTGTTCGCGCGTTTGAAATATGATCGTGAGGTTGATATAAAGCATACCGAGATACGAGAGAGGCTTTACAGCGTAGTAAAACCACGGGTATCGGGGAATCATTCGAGTATAAGGACATGGCGCAAGATATCGCCGTCGAAAGACAGCCGCTACAGCGTTCGTCCGCGAAATTCGGCGATCGCGTGTCACTCGAGACGCAAGGAAAGAGAATATCCTGGGAGGGAGGAACCCTCGTAAAATTATCGGAATAAATATACCAGATGCTCTGGTATTATCCAGTATTATTCTTCCTGTCGACATAATCGTCGCTAAAGAAATGCCCAATTGTCTGCGTATACTCGACGATTTTGCGACGAGCGTGCGCGAATTCCACGTTTTGCTAATTGCAACTCGTGTCTCCTCGTACCCGCACGATGAGCTGCCCGGCGAATACGAAGACGAGAGAGCAAGAGTCGTAAACGAGCATCGAAGGCACAGGAAGCGCGCGCGCGGATGTCCAAGCTGCCAAGGGGACGGCCGTTAAGATTACACCGCGTTATCGTCGAGGATTTACTGCCGGCGCGGCGGATCGGCGTTAATGCATCGTTTTACAGGCTCACGTATAATCTATTAACAACGAAACAACAATTTCCAGCATCGCGAACGATGTCGTCCCGCCGTAAAGCGGAGCCGATGCACCGACGCGACGCGCAATGATAATCGAGAGAAGGACAGATATATATAGCTCGTCGCTCTCCTCATTGTGTCTCAATCAAGACACGAAATGCTGGAAATCTCTTCTCGCTGAGAGATCTTTCACGACGGAAACACGATTTTCCCATTTGAGAGACCGCTAATAATACATCGAGGAGAACGATGCTGAGGAGCTTCTAAAAAAAATCTGCGTTATCGAGAGGAATTTCGGGGGACGATTTTGATTTTTAACTCTATCCTCTTCTCTTTTTTCTTCTGCTCTCTTTAGAATGCAGTGCAAAATTATCTGAATAATCTGGGACGCCTATACGTCTTAATAAAACGACGAATGTCGTTGAATCCACGAACCGAACCCCAAGAATACCCTATGAATACTGACGACATTGATTATTTATAACATCAAAGTGGAACAGTAGCATATATTAGATGTATAATGAATAATCCAATATTTTCAGCTACATTCAAGGTTTATTTTAAAAGAAAGTAAATTAAATTGTTCAATCAAAGTATTCGCCGTTGCTTTCTATAACTTTAAGCCTAATCTTTCAGGCAGCTGATGAATTCCATCTCGGAAAAATGTTACGTCTTTGGACACGATAAAGTCGTCAAGCCATTTTCGGATCTCATCCACTGATTGGAAGTGCATATCGGACAAGGCGTGTTGCATCGACCGGAACAAGTGATAATCGGATGGTGCAATGTCTGGTGAATACGTCGCAAGTGCTGGAAGACGTCCCAGCCAAGACTCATTATGGTGCCTTTTGTATTGAAAGCAATGTGTGGCCTGGCGTTGTCATGCAACAATTTCACTGGACGTTCTCCTTTGCCAGTACACGGGCGTTTTCCAATTCTCCAATTTTTGACTCAAGCAGATTAATTGACATTGGTAGCAGTCCGCAGTAACTGCCGGGTTTCACCCGGTTCCAACAACTCATAATAAAGCACGCCATTGATATCCCACCAAATGCAGAGAAGAACCTTCTTCTTTCCGAAGCGATTGGGCTTTGCGACCGATTTTGATGATTCGCCGGGATTTACATACCCATGACTTTCTGCGTTTCGGATTGTCATAGAGTATCCATTTCTCATCACCCGTAACGATTTTTCAGAAAGAAAGCTGCTTTCGACGCTGCTTATTGAGAAGAGAAAGACACGCTGCCACTCGTTGATTTTTCTTGGTTTCAGTGAGTTCATGCGAAACCCATTTTCCTTCTTTCTGGATCTTTCCCATCTCATGTAGGCGTTTGGAAATCGTTTGCTGCGTTACTCGCAACTGTTCTGCAAGCTCTTTTTGTGTTTGTGCCGAATTCTCAGCGAGCGGTTGTTCCAAATCATCATTATCGCACTTCAGAGGGCCTCCAGGGCGTTGTTTGTCGATTAGACTGAAATTACCGCTTTTAAACCGCTTAAACCAAAATGCGCACACATCGTACGATACAACATCTTCGCCGAGAAAGGAACAAATCGATTCGCACGCTCTTGCAGCATTTTTTCCTTGTTGGAATTCGTAAAGAATGCAGTGTCGGATATGCATCTTATCTGTTGCCATTTTCGACTGTACTGAACTGAATACTTTCGAAGATTATGTTGGGCCTTTCGCCAAGCTATATGTCCTTTTTAATAGCTATATGTCAACATTGCATAATCACAAAAGAACGGGAAAATCTATTCAATTTAAAATTGATTTCGTAACTGCTTAAAATAATTTGGATTATTCATTTGTACACCTAATATATAGGGTGCTTCGACGAAATTTTTAAGATTCATGTGGAACCAAAATTTCGATTCGAGTGAAGCCGAAGTTGCCTCTGAAACTAAATACGATGCACGATTCGTGCCTCGAGACCGGCTGAGATTTCCAGAGTAGATTCTAAGTTCTATTTTCCGGGAATATTTCTTGGTTTCTGGCTCGGTCAGGCCAATCAGGGAGGGACTTTGCTGCAAAATGGAGTGCAGTTTATGATATCAATTGCATGCACGCGGTAGCTTTGTGCGACGCGCGAAGGCCTGCGCGGCGTGTCTATAAACTCGACACCGAGCGCTTTACTGTCCACTCAGGAAACCATTTAACTTCACGTGACAGAAACAACTCTGAATCAATTTAGAATAACACAAAGTTTCCCCGGAGACTTCCAGATGCGCTTTATAGCGGCATATGCGAAATGTGTGCGAAATGTGACAAGTGCGAGTAGGAGAAGAGCCTGCGAGAATTGCACGAGGATACAATGGACGTATAAAAGTTGCAGCGTTGAAAGTATACTAAACAAAAGTACAACAAAAGAGGGGCAATTTTTAGAAAATTGAAAATGGAAATTAGAGGAAACTCATTAATCATTAGGATCAAGCAGGCGTGGGAGATTGGTCCAAGAGACTCTGTCAAAGGGGGAAGATGCACTTTGCGGCGCTGAAGAGAGAAAGAACATTTTACGAAATGACCGGAATGACAATACATTCGTCGACAAGCCCCAGACAGTACCCGCTGCTCGTCGTAAATCCGATTAATTGGTCGGTGGATGCGCGCACGCGCGCACACGCGCGAATTTGCGAAGCTGGTAATTAAATTCGACCACGCGATCCCGAACAATATCGGCCATTTCTCCGACCGATGCGATGGAATCCTGCGCGATGCAGAGTTGAGAGAAAATTCGCGCATCGCGATTGTTCGTTCGCGTGGACGGCCACCGATCGATATCTCGCGTCGCGGGTGTTACGATACGACTGCACGATATTACGCGTGTTTCCGTGTTTCGAGTCGATGTGCCGCCGGGGTTAATGTAACAACCGGACTGGCGCACTCGGCCGTAATTACTACAAGAACTCTGGCGCGGCTAATTATGTCGGGAATGCGCCGGATTTATCGATATAATTGAATTTGATGCGCATTCATCGACGCGCAGAGAAAGGTCAAATTTCACATAAAAAATACATCCTTTCGCGAAATTGCGGAGAAATATACACCACCGGGTAATTTGGTCAAAGTGTGTTGTTGCAACTTTGTCAAGAAGAAAAAATAAATAAATAAGAAATAAAAAAGAATAAAAATGTGTGATGTTAAGATATCGTAAATTAGAGATTTATATGATTTAATTACGCGTGTCCACGCAACTATATCAGGCACTAAGAATTATCTACAATTCGCAAAAGTCACTATATTACGCCATTAGAGAGAGAGAGAGAGAGAGAGAGAGAGAGAGAGAGAGAGAGAGAGAGATATGCGATCCCTAAATAATTCAATTCAATCCGATTGTACATAGCGCGCGCGAGTTGCGCGCTAATTCACTTTCGCCAGAGGCTTCTCGGTAAACAAAATCGTACCTCCATTGAGTATTGATTTATACATCACCGCGCGTGTCTATTTATTGAAAAATGAAACCATAAATCAGCGCGTACCAGCACGAACAATGTATATCACGAATAACGATAAATCGCGTGCGCACGCAAAATTTCCCGATAAACTTTATTTACGTCGGCGTCTTAAATTATTCCGCAACGCATTCATCCAGTGTCGCAAATGGCATCTGCAATTGATCCGGATTCGCGCGACGGACGGGGACGAGCGAGCGACCGAATTAAAATTTATCGTTCATTTCGCATCGCGGTGTCATAATTCTAAGTCTGGTCTGCTCTTAAGCTGTCGGCCCGTTTGACACATCGTGCCCATTACATTTAAATGCCGTCCAAATAGAGATGCGTTCGTTCTTTTCAAATGCCTCTGATCGACTCTGACCGTTCGTCGATTTCAAGCTCGATGAATCAAGCGAAAACTCGAATACGATTATGGGGGACGGCGGACGAAGCGCACGCGGTGACGTTTAATCCTTTTCCCCATTCGTGAATCTTCGTAATAATAATCGCGCGCGCTGTTTTTCGAGCGCGCAGAAACACAACCACGAGCCGTTTCGTGTACGACAATAAAACGCGATATTAATATCTCGAAATAATAATAGCGGCAATGATACCATTATCCCGCCGCATTGTGTTCGCGTAGCAAATCAAACAACGGTTACAACGTAAACTCACGCGATATTTGCGACCGTCACCGGTGCAACGCGAAGCTATATAAAGAAGAGAAGGGGAAAGATAAAGGAACACGCGAACGTACGATACGTTTGCGAGAAATTGATAGACGCAACAAACGCGCGCGCGCGCGCGACAGCGGGTTCGGAGAGAGAGAGAGAGAGAGAGAGAGAGAGAGAGAGAGAGAGAGAAAGAGAGAGAGTTCAAGTGCAATGATAAGTTAAATAAAAGAAGCTTGCGCGGTCGCAAGCTTGCGCTGCGCCAAGTTTAAGACCGTAAATCGCTCGTGGCTCGCCACGAGCGGCCCGGGAAAAACGATGCGCCACCCCGGCCGGGTATCGCGCATAACCCACTGACCTAACGGCCCTCCTCATCCTCCTCCCACCAAATCGGACAGCCCCTTTGAGATACGGCGAAAGCTGCCATAAAGCGCGAAGTCTGAGCAGTAAGTCCCGGTAAGGACCATTGACAGGGTTAGTGCCCTTAAAAATGCATACGATCCCGCTCGTACGTTTTTTATAGACCCACGTCAGTATTCCCTCACCCCCGTCGCTCATTCCCTCCTCCATCACCTCTCCGCCACCCACAGTCATCCGCTCGTATCGCCGCGCGTATATCGCGATCCTACATATGTATCAGAGCTTCTTTCAACCACCCTGATAACACACACTCGGCTCTCTCTCTCTCTCTCTCTCTCTCTCTCTCTCTCTCTCTCTCTCTCTCTCTCTCTCTCTAGCGGCAGGGCAGATATGCCATCTGACCTCAGGGATGTGCGTTAAAGCGGATAACTTTATTCGCCGCTTTCGCGCCGCGATACGGCGGATTCGCGCGCGAGAATAGAAAATACCACACACATATATGCGCCCGCGTATTATTGTTTCCGCGGTTTCGCCGCGCGGTCCCGGCCACTTTGCTCGACGTTATTTCGACGATAAACGGAGAAAATGTCGGTGGCGTTGTTCGAAATTTAGCCGCAAGGAGGACACGAGCACGACGAGGGGACGCGAAATTAACGCGGTTGCACCCGGGACGTAGCGACCGCCGCCGCCGAGCTGTGCATTATTTCGCGTAGCTACCTTGCAGCTTTCCACCTTGCGCGCTTTGCGTTTTACCTTTATGAGTCTACCTTGTTATAGATAACAAGTTGAGAAAAGAGACAAAGCGCAAAGTGAAAAGCTACAAAAGTCGCTCTCGGGAATGGAGTTTCGTGCGGCGGCATACCATTACGATAATTGTTAACATTACTATCGCGGCGCACTGTAACAATATACCTTAATCATCTCAATCGCAAAAATTCATTCCTACATTCGTGTAAACATGCATGATATATATTTCAATTTGGACTTCTCTCTCTCTCTCTCTTTCTCACGCGTGCGCTTACGATTTTGTAGTACACAATAATTATCCCGATAGATCTTTTTTTGGAATGAGAGGGGGTCGCAATTTGAAGTGATATTTTTGAGTTTTCTAACATCACATGAAATAAATTTCATACACCAATATATAAAAATTAGTTCAGTCGGCAAACGATTGCCGTGTTTGCCGAGAGAAGAAGTAGCGCGTTGACTGGATTTAATGGTAGGAAAGAGAGTTCGGTCAGCACGCCACCAATTCAGTCTCAAGTCACAAATCAATGGCGGGCCGATTACGTCTAGAATCCATTTCGAGCGACGAGGGAGGTGCGACGAGGGAACTTCATCACGCACCCCAACGCGACAATGTGCCCTGCGAAGAAAGAGAGAGAGAGAGAGAGAGAGAGAGAGAGAGAGAGAGAGAGAAGAAAAAAGAAAGAAGAGGTGGAAGACATTAATTTCTAAGCTTTATGCGGTTCTTATTAGAATCTCCGCAGAGACGGTGCGCCGGCGCAGCTGTCCCTAAAAATATGACTCTATTTTTCCTTCCGGACTCGCACCGACTTATTTGCAACCCCCAGCTCGGTCCGGCTCGCCTCCGACAGTCCGTAACTCTCGCGACACTAACTCCTTCCCATCCCATCGCTCGCCACTGAACCGACCTGATCAATTTCGAAGACGTTTGTCTTTGATATCACACCGGTATCCGCATCTGGACACCGTAAACGTTGCTTCAATTCTCGCTATTACGCGCGACACGTTCTCACCGTCTCGGAAATTAAGGATAGTTTTTCCGATTCTCGGCAACGACGAAAAGCGCGATGCACTTATTCAATTCTCAATTATCCGACACTGCGTAGAATAATTCCACAAACATTTTGACTCAATGTCTCACTGTCAGGTCCGCGCGATAAAACGATCAATTTTAATCGGACGTAGTGTCACCTTGTCGTGATTCCGTCCGGTAAATGGCGCACAAATTTGATAACACAATCGCGCACGATTTCTCGCGTGGCTTCTCGTCTCTGGGGCGTGCGACTTTTCGTGACGCGATTACTCATTCGGACTCGTCTGCCGGGCGGTAGACAGCGTTATTCACTATACTCTATTATGTGCCGCCGCGAATTTCGCCGTGCTGATTTTCCGGGGGTTTCGCGGCCCCCATTGTTCGGATAAACGCGACGCTCCTCGCGGCCGAATTTATGATGACGTGGCGAACTTTTCATCCGCGAGACGCTGCCGAGACGCCGCCACCGCCATTCACGCGGCCCCGCCGGGGGCCCGAATTAAATTCCGCCGTATAGAAATACTCTATTACTGCGGAAACGGTGCGGCGCGGAATTTCATATGACCTAACGTACACGCTCGACTGACTACCAATACCGCGACAAAGAGAATGAGAGAGAGAGAGAGAGAGAGAGAGAGAGAGCACAAGATGAAGGGTGAAAGGAGCAGAGAGAGAGAGAGAGAGAGAGAGAGACCGGCGATGATAAAACGACGACGACGACGACGACGACGAAGAGGAGCGAGAAGAGAAAGAATTAAAAGCGCGACAAGAAGAACCGCCTCGCTTGCGTGATCCTCGATATTAAATATTTCCCCCGTAACGGACGACTAAAAAATTATCGCGGGTCTTTGCCTTCTTCTTTTCCTCCTTTTTTGGAGCCCCTCTATCTCGCAAAAAAAAAGGTATTAATATATACAACAGTTTCAGGCTCCCCGAACGTTCGTTCGGTTATAGATAATCTTCTTTTCATGTTTCACTTGAAATACCTTCACAACCAACTTTCCAAGGAAAATTTTCTCAAAGTAGGATCTAGCTTGAATTAAACGAAAGTAACATCTGTCTTATCATTATCCATAATCCGCAACGTTGATTAGAGTCAATTGTTTATAAACTTTATCAATATCTTGATATGATTTAAGAAAAGAAAACAGAAAACTAAAACATGTAAAAAGACATTAGGCAGAACATTAAACACACCGTTTTGTCAGACATAACATTATTTTTCGTCGGCAGAGGGAAAAAAAGAGAAAATGTTCTTTACGGTTTTGGGTTTTATACCTAATTACCATTACTTCCCCGAATGCGGTGATAATGTAAGGAGCGGAGCACGCGACAAAAAACTGCTTCAGCGCATTTAATTAAGCCGTGCCCGTTTTATGCCGGCATTTTTGCCACGCCGACGCGGCCTCGGGGAATTTTAATACACTATCGGCCAGTCGATATACCGCGCGGTATTTATGGCTGCACTATAAAACTGCGCTCGTGACATACGAAGGAGGACGAGCCTCGCGATCTCGCTCGTACGAATGGAAGCTTCGATACGACAGACACATACGTAATTATGTATGTTGTTTTAAATAGCACTATGTAAACCATCATCCATTTTGGTATGGCGCGCAAAACTTGCAGGAGCTAAAAAGCAGATTAATATTTTTCTTTCTACTCTAATTTTTCAACGTATTTACCTGCCTGTCTACAACGTGAATTCTCGAATATTCTCTGCCGCGCGCGGATTCAGCTCCACGAATATCCTATTTGGAATGTCTCTTTCAAGATTCAGTCCCGCAGTTTTAACACGGAGCGATTTGCCCTCAACCACCAAAGTTGCACACGATAAAACTCGGCGAGGATGAAACGATTTTGAAAAGAGAATGATTATTAAAAGAGAATATAATTAGTAGAGAAAATCTCTTCGCCGTGACATTTTTCTTTGTAATTGCATAAGGATAAAAATATGCACCTTCTCTTTGCTTCTACCTCGAGAGAAAAGTCTCCGCGAAAAAATTTCAAGATCCAAGTTTCCAGTCCCCAATTGTTAATTATTAACAATAAAGACATAATTACGTTCGAAAAGTGAGCGGAGATACTCGGACCGTTCATCTCATCCTGCGAGTATAAATATCTCCGTCCAGTAGATGCTTCTTCTACATACATCGTGTAGTTAACAATGTCGGAGTCGCAGTGTTGATATAATTCGACGCGAGAGAAAAAAAATTCACGAGAAAGTCGCATATGCGCCGGCAGAAAGGAAATCCGATTAAATAGGCGAGACTTGTCCCGGTGAACGTGTGTCTTGTTTAACTTATAAAAGCGCACAAACAATGCGGAGCAGAAGCAGTACCGTAGGCGGAGTAATAAAATGAGCACAACGGATTATTTACGCTCGTTGCACTTACATCCAATAAAGAACAGGTATTGGACGACATCACCGTAGCCGGAATCCAATATGTTCTCTTATATTGGATACAAGTGCAGTGGGCACGAATACAAATAGCGGTGGATACTGCGAGCCAGAGGAGAGCGAGACCGAGAATGCGAGAGAGCGAGCGAAAGAGAGCAGAATAGAGAAAAGGAGAGAGAGAGAGAGAGAGAGAGAGAGAGAGAGAAACTGAACCTTTAAATTGAGTCGGAGAAAAATTGATATTTTTGCTTATATTCCGCACTCGCTCACTCTCGGCCTCTCGCGGAGGTAATAAAACGCAATAAAGCTCATCTGTATGACGTGCCACGTGAATCTGACCCGACGGTCGTGGATAAAGAACCGCCAAAGTCTAGACGTAGGAGAGATGAGGGAACGCGAGAGACCTCTCGGTATCGATAAGAGAAGGATTGCGATCGTACGCACACGAGACGACGTGGTAATAAAAGGGAAATAGAGACAGAGCGATAAATTATTTCGCTGCGACACCCTATCATATCTTGAAATACAAACGTGAAATGTATCTTTCTTTTTTCTACCTTACGTCACTTTTTTTATATTGTTGTAAATTTTTATCGCGTACGCTCTTCGTCGAATCACGAATGGAACGAACAAAAATCGTGTCGTCATCGCGTGATGGCGTGATACTTTAATGAAGTGGGAATCCTCACGGTGAAACGGTAAAAGACTTAGACTCTGCGCGCGGCAAATAATTAATTTTGTTAAAGAAGGCTCACATTATCAAAGGTCCAGGGGACATTGTATGCTTTTCAGCCGCTACTTGCACAACGCACCTAATTGGCTTGCATATTTACTTGCGTAATAATTTACGCTTGCTTTAACGAGGTCGCTCTTTCTCTCCCTCCCTTCTTTCACTCCTTCTCTCCCCCACCCCCCTCGCCACTCTCTCATTCCCGACGATGCATTATTCTAATATAAACGACGTAAGTAGGTTACTGCTTCTCTAAAGGAAGGAATTTGGCATCGTATTAAATTACGAGAAAGAGTACATTATTCTACGCCGTGCTCCTTAACTCCGGGGCGTGTTCTCTGCGTCAAATTTCTTTTCGAGAAAATTTCCAATTGAAATTCTCATATAACCGCGCGATCATTTAACACGGAATACTGAGAGATTTTAACAAACTCGATTTTACGAGAGCAAATACAAATAACGCAGCTTTTCTCTCTCTCTCTCTCTCTCTCTCTCTCTCTCTCTCTCTCTCTCTCTCTCTCTCTCTCTCTCTCCCTCTCTCTCTCTCTCTCTTTCTTTCTCTTGAATACTTTTCTCCTGAACTGAGGTCTTTATGGACAAGATTGGCAAAAGTTACGTACGAGTTTTAATCGTCGACACGTTCAACGATTAATCAAATTAACAAATATTAACAATCAAGACCAACTGATGGAATAATTTTAGCCACGAGTCTTTCGGAGAAACGGAAAAGATACTTTTTCTCAGAGGACACACTTTTTCACGTGCTTTTTCTGGCCAATCGCTCTATATAAAATCGCTCTATATAAAATCAAACGACTAAATTTAATAAAGCACAGCACGAACGAAAAATTATGGAAGAAGGGAAGATTGGAGAAAGTTTGACTCGCTCCGCCATTGTGCGATTTTTCTCCGGCTCCGAGCTTTTTCACGGCAGCTCCGGCGAAATGGCCGTAATGCTTAACAATATCAGCCGGTTTCTCTGCGAAGAAACAACCAGCGGGGCTTAGAGCGGCAGTGCTCGTGGCAAATCCAGCGGCCATTGTGCCGGCATGACGAAGGTCCGGGCTTTAAACAAAAGGCAGTGCCATTTGGCGGGCGATTTTTCAAAACTGGCGTAGTCGGTGGCTCATCATAAAGCCGGCCGGCGCTTTCGGCCACGTTTACGCTGCCTGCAAGTAGCGTAAAGGAGCGCGATATTTTAGCGAGACGAGAGCACCGCGTCACCGCCGTGTTTTGTGGACTATCTCGCAAGAACGGCGTTGTTGATACAAAATTTATACGGGAAATAAGAGTCGACTGACAAGTGGGACAGCGAGGGGAGAGGAGGAATGTTAAAAAAAGAAGAGAAGAGACATATGCTTCCAGATGAAAAGAAAGGGAAAAGTTTGTCACACTGTAAATTGTCCAGTAACGGGACGACAAAACACGGCGTGTCTCTCTGCCTCTGAGAGACCTCGATAATCGATATTAAGCACTTGGCAGATGCACGAAAATAAACGCCACGTTTCGTCTTCTCCGATAGATTAATTATTTTCGCTTTATTCCACAAGGCAACATCGCGATACGGTGGGAGAGTGAAGTGGATAAACGAGATGCGGAGTTTAGAGTGCGATTCTCGAGAGCTATGAAGGCCGACGGAGCTCGATATCCCGAAGACGTCGGTTATCTATCTCCCTGGGCGCGGAGACGGGCTTCCACCTTCATCTCCATCCATCTCCCTTCCTCCGCCCCGTTGTTTCCACCTGCGTCCTCGCGTCTCCTCGTAATCCGCGAGCCGAGGGTTCGCTCGATCGAATTGGCCGAGATCGGTATCTCTCGGCTCGGGATTTGACCGCAGTCAATTAGGGATTCGCCGAAGATAGACAGGTGAAAGGGGAGGAAATAGTTTCGCCGCCGCTGGTATCTCTCGCGATCGCGGGGATAACGATAATAATCCTCGAAAAAGCGATGAAAAAGCTCCTTCCGAAGCCTCCGACATCGTCACCGACGCCGCTTCCTTCCCGAGTGCGACGGTATCGCTTTAAAAGGCGCAGCTTTAGACGGCTGGGAAATTATTATATTCTTTCAATAATACATGATAAAACAAAAACAGAGAGATAGTATTATCAGATACATCCGAGACACACCTTGATCTAATTCGACGTTTAAAATTAAAAACTCTAATTGGACGATTGGAAATAACGAAGCTCTCGATAAAAGAAATGTTGTATCACTTTTCAGTTGTATACACTTTCGAGTTCTCAAAATTTCGCATATTCATGCATTTCGCGAAATTTCGTTATTCGGATAAAATTCCTCAAAGCTTCAGCTGTATAATTGACAGGCCTGATAAAATGAAATAATTTCAACGCCTCTCGGGGCTTGAAAGCATTAGGAGGGGGGGGGGAGGGGGGTTTCACACGATCCGAAGAACGTTTCGTGTTAAAAAGTGTCCGCGGAAAAATTGGCCTCGGTTCTTTTCACGTGGCGCGCGAAGGGAATAAATGCACTTCTTATGCACGAGGACGACAAGAGAACGGGGGCGAGGGAAGACGAAGAGAGACCGAAAGAGACCTTTACCGGTAAGAAAGGGGGAGCGCGAAGGTGGGGGCACACCGAATCTAAGAGCGCTTTTAAATCAGCGTAACGCAACGTATCGCTCGCGGCGTTCACCTGTGGTAATGGCTGCATAAACTGCCGGCTCCGGTTCCCGTCGGTCTTTTTTCCGTCCTGCCAAGAATTATTCGGCCATGCGCGCCTTTCTCCTCGCCTTTCTCACCTTTCCGGCCTCCCGCCCCATCCCCTCGCGTTTCAATTTATCTCTTTACGTTTATTAAACCGACGAGGGGTAATCCTCCAAAACGCGCGCGGCCTCTCTGCGCTGCGCTGCGCTGCGCTGCGCTGCGGCGCGCGATGCGCCATACACATCTCCGCTTGAAATAAATCCTCTCTCAGATTTCTTTGAAAATCATCCGCTGATGTTTAAAGTGATACAAGTCAATAGGAGGAGCTCGGAGGAGCAATTCCAGATAGTCGCCTAATAAATTAGGCTGTAAATTAGCGCACCGATAAATTTGTCTCATTTCATACTATGAATCTAGATCATTACGATTAATTAACGCTGAAATACAAAAGAATACACGTGTGTACGCTTGTATCGCATATATCGATAGTACTGTCGAACAACGCGCTAATATAGCGCACTTTATTTGAGGGTTTATTCGGGAGTTTATTCGACCGTTTCCCCAACAGTGTTTCCGAAAGACACAAGCCACATTCACACGTAGGATGACCGCGAGCATGCTCGAGCGCATTGCTCGAGGGGGTCGTCGAGATTAACTCTGCCCGGTCGAGAGAGGCTTATATCAAACATTCGCTCTGGCTGTTTGAGCGCGAATTACACAGATACTTCCGGCATCCGTGGAGGATACGCGCTCTCGCAGAGTGAAAAAGAAATACGAGCCGTGGTGTGTTTACAAAACGACGAGCGATTCGATGAAATTAGTTGCGAACCCTGCGCCCCGCCTCGCCCCGAGGGTTCGTCGAAAGCGATAATGAGAGGAAATTCTATTCTTTTACGAAATGAGACTTATGTGAGACAGATTACTTTGAGAAAAATAATAATTATTATTTCAAGATGTCAGCTGTGCTCAGCTCAAATGATTCGATGACGGTCAAATTTATAGAAATTTTTCGTAATTAATTCAATTATATTTCGTGCATCTCCGTGAAAATCACGTAAAATATATATCATTCGCAAAGTCTTGCAATTCAAGTTTTCTGTCGAATCACTATATTCGTAAAATAATATAACTAATCTGACCGCCGCGCCGCGCCGCGCCGCGCCGCGCGCGGCGCTTCCAGCGGAAACAGACAAGTGCGCAACTTACGACAATAACGTAGCTCCGAGGTAGAGAATAGACGTCGCGCCCAGTCGGATCCAGTCTCGAAGAATCTAATGGCTTAAAGCCGCGAGGGGATATACGTATAACTCGGCGGACACCGATATTAGTTTATTACCGCGAGTAATAAGTAGATTATTAGACTATTAGATTGCAACTTCCGCGGGAGCCGTTTACGCCCTTTAGTTCGAGCAAAAGTTTCCCCGATATTTATGTCTAAGTTCCGACGTAGGGGATGAAGAAAGTTCGTAACTCCATTAAATGATTCAGTTACATAGGCAAATTGCCCGAGTAACCACCACTACTATGATAATACCGACCTTTGTTAATGAACTAAGTATCATAGGCGTAATTACGAAACTATTATCATTAAGCCCTATTATTTTCTCGCGACCCGAACGTTATCAGTTATCGCCGTCGGATTTTGGAACGTTTTCCTCCCTTCTTCTTTTCGGCTTTTTTTTGTTCAGTATAATAGCTTAACGAGATAAGTGGAGGAAGATTACAAGAAGTTTTTACTACATAAGAATGTCACGATTTGAAAAACTAGAATTCTTTGCAAATCGTACGACCTTACGTATAATTATAATCGCGCGTAGATAATAACATTATATATAATATTAAGTCAATCGGAAAGTTCCGTCCGTTTTCTTGCAAAACGTATGACTTTATTTAAGAAACAAAATGAAAAAGTATATCAATCAAAGTATTGTCCATCGTTAGCGATGACTTTTCCCCATCTTTCGGTCAGCAAGCGAATTCCGCGGCGAAAGAATGACTCATCTTTGGAGACTATCCAGTCAGAGACACATTTTTCGACGTTTTCATAAGAATTGAAACATTCGTCAGCAAGTGCGTGTGCCATCGACCGAAACAAGTGGTAGTCGGAAGGGGGGCACAGTTTGGTGAATAAGCCGCATGGGGTAACACTTCCCAGCGAAGTGCTTTTAACATTTCCTTGACAGATTTTGTGACGTGAGACCGAGCGTCGTTATGAAAAGCAAAATCACTTTATGCTGTCTATGCGTCTCATATTCTACTCGTTTTTCGTGCAATGCTCGGCTCAAACAGATCATTTGTTCTCTATAGAGATCCCCTGTGACTGTTTGACCACTTTTCAACAGCTCATGGTACAGCACACCCTTCTGATCCCACCAAATACAGAGCATTGCCTTCTTTCCGTGGATATTCCGTTTTGGCGTCGATGTTGAGGGCTGGCCGGGATCGCAAATAGTTTTTCGACGTTTAGGGTTGTCAAAATAAATCCATTTTTCATCTCCAGTGATGATGCGATGTAAAAATCCTTTTCTTTGTTACCTAGCAAGCAGAATTTCGCAGGTGGTTTTTCGCCTTTCAATGTCTCTTGGCTTCAGTTCATATGGGACCCATTTTCCTTCCTTGTAAACCTTTCCTAAGGCTTTCAAAAACCATCGGAAATAACAGATTGAGCACAATTTAATGCTTCTGCAAGTTGCTTTTGCAAGTTTGACATGGGTCTTCGTCCACCAGTGCCTGCAATTCTTCGTCTTCGAATAGTCTTGGCCGTCCAGAACGCTCTTTGTCCTCTACATCAAAATTATCAATTTTAAAGCGTCGAAACCATTCTCTGTGTGTTTTATCGGAAGGAGCATTATCACCGTAAACTTCTACGAGCATTCGATGAGCTCCAGCAGCAGTTTTCTTCCAATTGAAGCAAAATATTAACACTTCGCGCAAATGACGCTTATTTGGCTCAAATTTCGACATTTTCGATGCAGTGAAAAACAATGCAAATGTATACTTTTATGTGCTGAATGTTATTGACAAATGTCGAAACAAACTATTAAGCTTCGTTTAGACATTAGAGGTTAACGACAGTTCTAACTATAGCTACTTGTCGCTAAACGGACGGAACTTTCCGATTTACCTAATAAATACAACACACGCAAACGACATATAAATGTACCTTTGTCCGTTTTGGAAAAATGTCCAAGTCCAGGAATCCCTACTGAAACAAAATCCTTGTCGCGATTTATTAGCGCGCACCGCAAATTGCACGAGCGCAGTGTGTTAAATTAAACGGAAAATATACCGAACCGCTTTTTACGCAGCGATACGGACGGTGCGCGCACGCGAAAATGCATCGTAATTCGTAATCGGTGTTGCGGATGAGACGCAAATTTATGTCGCATTCGCGACGCGTCCTCGCGTAACACGTGCATCGTCCTGACGAGAGACGGGCTCGTTAATGTAATGCCTTTTTCCCGAATACGCTTGTAATGCGCCGGACGACCGTTCGAAACGAGTTCAATAATTGCGTTAGTCGCGCAACAACGAGAACGGGATAACGAGTGTTACATTAATAGGCTGCAATTGCGAAATTATCCGGGAAACCCTCGGTGAATCCTGCGCTCGTTGTTTCCGCGCGCGCGCGCGCGCGCACGTAGTGCTCTGCGGTTACCTGATTGTCAGTGATTTGCAGTGATTTTTCACGAAAACGCGCCTATAATCTGTCACCGACGTTACTGATACGATCGATCGCTTTACTGGTATTAACATATCAACTGTTGAAAACGTGTTACGGGAAATTTAAACGCGGATAAATATAAACTTACTTGGTTTCAATATAATCCGAACTCTTTTTCACAATGTAATGTTGAAAACCGCAGCCAACAGGTTCAATAAGAGAGAACTTAACTTTTGGGAGTTAATTAAAAATAGACGTATATGAATACGTTAAAAGATGTAACATTTCGTTGGAGAAAGAAAAATGAATTCATGATATTTTTTTCAAAAATACGAGACTTCTCCAACTTTAATTATTTTAAATCTTTGTAAAAGTGAAATGTTATGTTTTCTCTTCATTTACATGTGGTGTGATCACTATGGAGTAATTATAAGACAACGTACGACACAAACGTACGTCGAGTGTTATCGGCGGCTTAAAGAACCGCACAAGGAGATATCAATTTCTCTCCACATTCTCAATTTTCTCTATTTTTCTCTAAACTAGAAACTTTTTTTCAAAGGTATATCGTTCTATAAAAAAGTGTCCAACTGGTCCATTTTGCTTTCCAGCTTTGCTAGGACACGTCTTATCTCCGTTGATTATTTTGCTGAAAAGCCACGCGAATGATAAACTACTCGCAGACGGCAATTCGCGCGCGCGAAACATGTCCGTAAACCGACGACGACGACGACGACGACGACGACGGCGACAACGGTATCGAGTACCTGCGAAAACACGCGCCGGCACACATTACGCAAATGGAGAAAGACCGCGGCGGTAATCGGGGACGCGGGCGGCGCAGGGGTTAATGTTTCAATAACGTTCTCGCGAACGGCGTCCCCCCTGGCGTCGAAAGCGTGTCTCTCTCTCTCTCTCTCTCTCTCTCTCTCTCTCTCTCTCTCTTCTCTCTCTCTCTCTCTCTCTCCTTCGACGGGAGGAACGCACGCGAAATCGCCGGGGCGGCGAACGTATTACGCGCGATTACGATGATTATTTTCCTTAATGTATAGCCGACCGGTTGCCCGGCCGCGTTATTAATACGGAGAAAAGCACAGACACCCCGCTGGGGTCCTCACGATACGCCACGGGCAAGGCCATGACCCCGGGCCCCTCGCACGGGACCTCGGGAACGGCTCACGGTTCTTACGCGCGCTTACGGTCGCTACGGTACGACGAAGCGAGAGATTCGACCGGCTGCGCGCGGTGTACACTCGCTCCTCTCTCTCTCTCTCTCTCTCTCTCTCTCTCTCTCTCTCTCTCTCTCTCTCTCTCTCTATTTTTTTTTTCGTTTCCTTCTCTTTTTTCTTTTTTTCGCCGCGATACCCCTATTGTCGACTTTCGTCGCCGTGCGAACAGAACGCCGTCGCCAACGAACGAACGAACGAACGAACGAACGAACGAACGAACGAACGAATGAACGGACGAACGAGCAGAGTTCAAAAGGATTCCATCGGTCTCTCTGTGAAATGCTCAATGTTAATAAAATCGCGCGCGAGCTCGCGAACCACAAGCGGAAACTTTAGTTAAATGCGGTAACATCCGCCATTTACGAAGCTTTCGCGCTGACAAACGTCGGCAGGCATTGAGATGAAACTCGATCGAGTTTATTTGGCAAACGGCATTTATCGGACACGAACTTGCAGCGGGCAGGAACTTTGTGTCATTCTTCTCGTGCTAGTGTGTATCGATTGAAAGTTCGTAAAACGTAATTATGATCGCTCGATATTGTCAAAATTACAAATAAAAAGGATCAAAAGAGAAGACCGAGGTCCCGTCCTCCGATCCTTCCACACCAGACGCACTACTTTCTCAATGCAACGCCGATCGCTCTATGTCACGTCGCTCGCAAGAGGAGAAACAAGGATGTTGTTCACTTTGGGGAAAAAATGGCGAATAACAAAGACGATATAGCTTTACCACACGAAGCGGTGGTGAGTGCGTTAAATGCAAGGCATAAATAAGGGCCGCGTTCGCCGCCTAATAGGACGCTAATTGTGATTATATACCGCGCAGAGTCTGAATTTTATATACCTATATAACATTTATTGCTCCAGCTCTCTCCAGCGACCGGTTGGTCGGTCGAGAGAAAGGGAGGAGGAGGAGGGAGGGGGAGAGAGAGAGAGAGAGAGAGAGAGAGAGAGAGAGAGAATCTCTCGACCCCGATGCAAAAATCTACGACATCCGGGAATTTATAGTAATGAAAGCACGAGGATTTATCGGGCGTTATTCGCGTACTCGCGCGCACGCCTTACAAATGATCCGATATCCCGGTTCACTCCCTCGCCCTTAACGTAATGGTTAATTCGTGCAACCGCGAGTTCCTGCCGCTCGCGAATGGCACCGTAAGCACGCTATAGGCATTTAACAATCGCGGATATAACGCAGTCCTAAATATTCTTTAATATTCCTTTTGTATTTTAATATTTTCTTGATAACGCGTCTTGATATCGAGTCGTTTTATTTTCACGCGAAAGATCGATCTCTCTTCTTAACGAACATTCTATCAATTGCCGCGTCTTACATCGCACTTTTTTCTTTATTTTTTTCTTTCTTGTCCGCTTGCAGTAAATCGCAAGTATCATTACCTCGACGTCTAAATAGCTGTGCCAACTGTGTTTCCTCATGGAGGAAACGGAAGGGAAAAAGGATTAATTCTCTACGAGTGGAAGCATTTTTCCAAAAAGTTTTCAAATTTCCCAGTTACATCTTTCACGCATATGTACACAAGCGTAATAAGCGAAGTTTGCCAGAAAACATCGACGCACACGCCGTGTATGCAAATCGCTCCAGGAGAATATTTTTCGGGCGCTACGCTCAAATCCGCACGGATCGCGAGCAGCGCGGCCGCGACTATGCGCACAATTAATTACAGACATGGTCATCATACCGCGCCGAATCCGCGGCATTCCCGTCGATCTTGGTCAAGGCTTAAACCACATACGGCGGTCCAACTAGATATCGATTCGCATATCTTCAAGCAAAAATGTGGCATGTAATTGCGCGAACAAATAATACAGATAATTGTTTACGAATCTCCTCGACCAATCATTTGCGAGCGTAGGAATGATTCCTATGTGTATATATGTCAAATATACATTTCCTATTTACTATAGTAATAATAATAATAATAATGCTTTCATCCTATAATTGTCCTATAATTGTTACAATCAATTTCGATTGAACAAGCATTGGGCAGAGTGTTGTATATCGCTTGATCAAACATCCTATATTGCTAGCTATATTGAGTTTATTAATATTTGCATTGATGTAAAAAATTTTGGACAGAATAGTTTAAATATTAAACATTTGAACAATTTCGGATAAATCTGACATTATTTGGTTAAGAACAAAATTAATAGCCATAAAAAATTGAATTTTTTCTCTATAGAAATCTAATAGTGGCGTTGAATCCACAACTTTTTTCTTCCTCTTTAGTATTTATATTCTCAAAAGTCCCATATATATTATTGTATCATGTGAGTAACGTGGATCCAAATGGCCCCGAAAATTTTTAAAAACGTGGTTCATTATGAGAGCTATGAGATCCCAGCAGATGCTGAAGAACGTGATCGGCTCAAACGTGTCTGCAGCGCGACACAGATTTCAAAGAGGTATCACTTGGGAATTCCTCGTGTATACGAGAGTCGCGTAAGTGTACTGCACGTGGACGTACATACGTGTGTATTATACACACGAGAAGAGAGAGAGAGAGAGAGAGAGAGAGAGAGAGAGAGAGAGAAAGAGCGAGAGAGAAAGGAGACAAAAATATGACTTCACCAGGCCGATCGTGCATGTAATGGGGAGACCCGGAGCGAGTCGTGAGCAGCCTAGAGCCGACACGGTACTGGAATTTCTCGACAAATAGGCGAATATGCACATAAATACATAACAAAGCCCGGCGACGAGCACCGCGAACAGCATAAGGGCGCCGAGGATCCGTCGTGATTTCGCAGGGCCGGCCCTAAATCGTTAATCCTCCGGCGAAATTCTACGATCCTATACTTCTTCTTCTTCTTCTGCTACTTCTTCTTCTTCCTCCTCTTCTTCTTCTTCTTCTTCTTCCTCTTCCTCTTCCTTTTTTTCCTCCTCTTCTTCCTCCTCCACCTCCTTTTCTTCCTCCTCTTCTCTTGCTCCTCTTTTTCCTCTTCTTCTTCTCTATTATCCGCGGCATTTTTGCCATCCTGCACTTTCTAATAAACTCTATAGAAAAATAAATAATTATACGCAGTATTGTCGCATATGCTGCGTATCTATTAAAATATACAATGTAATAAAACTTTGTTCTTTCCGAGATATTCTTATCGATTTAGTTGTCAGTCAATGGTCAATAATTTCATTTGAAATGCTCGTTCTGAAAGGCCACCGTACGATCGAGCTAGGCACAGCCCTGCAAGAGAACGGACGTCACGCGTGCTGTCTGCGATTTACTCGGAATAAGTCACTTTATTACAGGTAAATCCTCAAGAGAATGAATTATTGAAGACGCGTACACACCGTGCGCGAAGAAAGCGCGCTCGCGTCACCGTAGGACACTCGAGCAGTCGATACCGTGCATTAAACAACCACGGCGCCGCAGCAGTCACGAATGATATCACTTAACGCAACTGACACGTCAGTAGCGGAGTCAAATACCTGCAATTGAGTCGCGGAAACGACGTCGGCTGTGTTTGAGAATACACGGTTCAAGTCGAGAGAGTGATATCGTTCCGATCAATTAATGGTATTCGCCACGCGCAAACAGACGCGAAACTTGGGCCACAGAGATTCCGCATGAAATTTGCATGAATGTCGCATTAATTATAAGAACGTCGAGTCCAAATTTCACTTTTCTCGAATATTTCATTTAATGGAAAATATAAGAATGTAACATGTGTGTGCACGCGCGGATATAACAGTTTCTTCTCGTGTTTAATACTTCTTAAAAGGGAATCTTTATATTGGTAGAAAAAATACTCAAGATTTCTACTAGCAGATTTGATATTTGTTAATTGCGGTAAAATTGTCGCACGAACAATGTACACATGAACTTTCGGCAGATACCTGCATTCCTCCCGCTGGCTCTTGCGTTCATGTGTTCGCAATCTTCAGCGTTCGAAGTAAACCTCGTGCCGACAAGACGGAGTAAGCGACGGTGCGACGACGGGTGAAAAATCGGGATGAGAGCGCGGGGCGCGGTGGTCAGCGCGGGCAATTACGTTCGCAATTAAGGCCCGTGATCCGCGCGCCGGCGTATCAAAACGCAACGGCACGCACTCCTTACGTCGTCATTATTGCGCGAGCGAACAATTTATCGCGCGCAATAATTGCACCGCGATTACAAATATACCGGTCGCTTAGTAATAGAGCGATACGTTATTCCGGCCGGACATATGGAAATGTTTATCGCCAGACCGGCCAATCGCGAATAGTTAATAATAATTTACGACAATGCAATCACACGCGATATTATTAATGTAATGAATACCTACCGCGGACCCGTTCGCGACCGCGCGTGCTAATTTCGCAATTTCAGCGCAGAGAAGAGAGATTCATATGTAACATGTTAGTAACATGTTAGTTTTGGATAGTTGCAGAATGACACCAAATGTTGCTCTGATTACGAGATACATATTGAGCCTTCAAAATGGTTTCAATATGTTTTTACACGCTTAGTTAGAAACATGCTGCAAAATCGAGAAAAACCTTTCGCGACCTTTTAATCAGTCGAATGTAATCGATGTTTCTCGATCGATTCAGATTCGTCCATAAATTTTCAGTTGATCTTTTCCTTTCGATAGTCTTTTCTTCCTTATTCTTTTTTCTTCCCTGCGTTTTTTTTCCTCCCTCGCGCGATTCTATTCTACGCGCATGTTGTCGGTGCTCGAGAAAACAGTATCGGAGGTCACATCAGGCGGTGCATCAGCGATAAAATCAAGGCGGATAATTGAGAGCGAGGAATATTTCCGGGAATATTCAGCACGTCGATATCTATTACGCGAAGGGATTCGTCATACTTTCGTGGCGTGCGCAATATGACCGGGCATCGCGCGCGCGATCAAGGCTTTATAAAGCGAGCATTTCATAGGCGTTCCGCCTCGCAATTACCATACAGCGTCGTGCCTCCGCGAGCAAGCGCGAGCGCGCGGACGCTTTATTGCGCGCGATTGTTCATAAAGATAAACGAACTTACATATCGTTTGGCGCCCGCGCACACGCGCGCGCGCACGCGCGAGTGTAATTGAACCGCGAGGGATGCAAACACTATAGGACCACACGACAAGAACGGTGCAGTGAACGTCGAGTTTTGTCTATATGCAAAATTAATGCGAAAGAAATCCAATCGCAACAACAGTGCTTGTTGCCTATAACTTTTAACGACACTGTCATTAAAGGTTATAGAAAATGCGGAGAAGCCCTCAATAATCGAGCGTGCCTCTTCGGATTCGTCGTCGAGTCGAAGGAAGCAGCCGATCGGAGGGAACGAAGCATTGAAATCGTAAAATGTAATTTTTCGTGAAAGCTCGTAATCCGATGTTTCGTCGTTCGCGATGCCGCGGGACCCTGTGCGATTGCGAGAAAATGCACACAGCCGGTGTGCTTCCTCCCGACGTAATGCAAATCGTGGCGGCGACGTCGCGGACCCGCGCATCAATCCGCGCGACGAGTGCATTATGCGCGCACGGGGAGAGCAAACACGCGATGTCCGCGTGTTTGCTGCTGAATAAATTCGCGAATCGCAGACTCTGAATTGTGCAGGTCGCTTCGAACCTCGACTTCGCCTTCGTCGCGCTCTTCCGCGTTTCTCGAATGTGCGTAATAAAGCAACAACCTATAAGTACCAGCGTGAGTGTGTCGCTACACAACCACGACGATGACGACGACGACGACGACGACGACGACGACGACGACGACGACGACGACGACGACGACGACGACGACGACGACGAAGCGCGCGGAAGAACGCGTCGTGCACCGTGTGTGTGCTTTTCATCCGGAGCCCTTCGCGCGTAGCCGATAAATTGTCTCCTTGTGTGCATATACACAACGCCTGTCCTCCGTAATAAAGTATTCATCGCTAAATCAAGCCGAGCGCCGCGCGCGTCGCGTTACCGCGGCATGCATCATTTTTGCATGCCGCGACAACGACGTCGCGTCGTCGCTCTCGAAGTCGGCGCGGACGCTGCATAAACAACGTCACCGCGCGTCCGATATTAACGTGGAGTCGCTTTTGTGTTTAAGAGAGACAGAAGGAAGGAAGGAAGGAAGGCGGTGGAGAGGCGCGTGTAGTCGCTCGGAAAATTTGCATGCGTTATTATGCAGACCGCGCGTCAAATTCGCTTCATTCCGCGCGAACGCATCGGAAGAAGTAACGATTATAATATATTCGCCTCCTCCAATCCGCCACACATGCGCAAAGTTTATTCAAGCCGCGTGAACATAAGCGTGAAGGAGCCAAGGCAGGACGCTTCTTTCACTCAACGCAGACGCGGACTCGGTTACGGCCAAAGCTGCCGGGCCCTTTATTGTAATAGGCGCACGGCGATGTGTGTTTCGCTCACGACCGTTGGGAAATAATCCGCTCTCATCGCGGATAACCGCATTAATCGCCGCTAAACGCGACGCGTTACATATGAATCTTCCCGGCAGCCGGCGCGGCGGGGGCGAGAGATGTGATTTAATAAGGCTATATTTCGCATCGATTCATAAATACATCTCGCGCGAGCGGTCGGAGAACGAACACGCGCGCACGTTTGTGCTCGCGCTCGTGCGCACAAACACACGAGTGAGAGTACCATTAGGCGATTGATAGCCGTGCAATTTGTAATCGATAAATCTGGCGAACGAGCGCGGCGCGCCGCGGCGCCGAGCCGCGCCGAGCCGCGCCGAGCCGAGGAAACCGGACCGACGGATTTTTCACGTGTCGCAAACGGCCCTGATGGTTATTTACAGCCGAGGAAACGAAGAACGGAGCTATAGACGTCGATTCTACGCGATGCGTTCTTCCCCTCTCTCTCTCTCTCTCTCTCTCTCTCTCTCTCTCTCTCTCTCTCTCTCTCTCTCTCTCTCTCTCTCTCTCTCTTTCTTTCTTCCCTTTGAAAGATTTCATTCTTATTTGTACACCCGTTTATTGTCATAATAATTTTATTGCCCTCTTATCGTTCTTCTTTATTATCATTCCAAAGCACCTCCAGTGCACACAACACTTAATTTTTATTTTCAAACTGTATGTACGTTTTTGGAAAACTTGGTTCGTAGAACCAAGGATGAAGATACTTCTTCGGACGAATGTCGCGCATTTATTTTTGCAGCTTGTACCGATGTAATCACAAACATCGTATATATCAGACAATTCAAGTTTTCCGATCGTCTGGATGAAATGCAACGGCGCGCGAAATGGACAGCGAATAATATCAGTGGGCGAATCAGTATGGGCGAATATTCAGGTCTTTGCGTCGCAGCAGCATCGATGTAACACAATGTGATTCTACTTGGGAAAATTAAAATTCAATGCGGACAGATTGAATCGGGATGTTACTGCGTTCATATATCAGACATACGCGTATATCGTGTTTGTTGTAAATTATAATCGCGCGTATATGGTCTTTGGATTTCCCCGCGGCGTCTGTTTATACGCGACTCAACTAAATATCGCCATTATTTCAACATTGCGCAGCAATTAACTGAATAGCGCAGGTTCGCACGGAATCGCGCGAAAAGTATTTATGGAATCGACACGAAATATGGCCTTATTAAATCACTTTTCACCCCTACCGGGCGTCCAAGCGCAAGGATTCATATGTTGCGGCGTTGCGGCGATTAATATCGCCGCGATCGCGCGATGCTTATTATTTTCCCCGAGACGCTCGGCGATCGATCGTGAATGAATTCGACGCGTCAAGATGATCCGACGAATCAGGAACGAACGAAGCGTTAGGAATATTATTGAATTGAACTGTAATCTGACATCGAATGTGACTAGTTGAAATCTGTATAAAGAATCGCTTATAAGCACACAGATTGAAAAATTGGCCCGAATAATTTATCTATCAAATGTAAATATTTATGTGCAAAGAGAACGCATAGTTTTAGACAACTCGATCTGAGACTCTCTCTCCTTTTCTCCTCGAAACCGAGGAGAAATATCGATGATGAGAATTGATAGGCAATAATTTCATTAATAGGTTCGATAATTGCGAATTATTAATCGTTTTTACAGTCTCAAATGCCCACATTTTCCGTGCTGTCAATCATCGACGCATGTTACGTGATATGTTATCCTTCAAATCAATTCTTCGGCGGCTGTTTCGCAATACCAGCTGACAGTTAATTAATACCAACAAACTGGCTGATGGATATTTCGAAACGACGAGATAAACGTCACGAGCGCTCTCCGTCGCGATGCTCGCAGCGTATTCATTAGTCGCGTAATTCCGCATTCTATTCTGCATATATTAATTAGAGACTCGCGCGGTGTATATCTCTTGAC
The DNA here is from genome assembly GCF_003227715.2 of Harpegnathos saltator. Classification (NCBI taxonomy): domain Eukaryota; kingdom Metazoa; phylum Arthropoda; class Insecta; order Hymenoptera; family Formicidae; genus Harpegnathos; species Harpegnathos saltator. Next base: position 112,939 of record NW_020230045.1, on the reverse strand, counting down.
ACGCGTTTCGTTCGTTACCGCAATCTTTAATCAATCGCTACGTTGGCCGGAGGAAAGAAACAAGTATTCGAAGCCCGCGTTTTGAAATTGTTTTCACGTGTATAAGAAAGCATTAAGAGAATAAATGACGCAAGACGCGGGTGACGCGGGAGCTAACAATTGATTCGTCGGAGCAGCTTGGCACGATTCTTGGTCGAGATCGTTCTCCACCAGGGAATCGAGGCCTCACGGGCTGCGAAATCACCAATGGAAGAGACGAAAGAGACAGGGAGAGGACTTGAGGAATCGAATGCCGGCGACAGACGATGACGATGACAAGACGATGACGAGCGAAAAAAGCTGCGCCAAAAGCACATCCCACCAATATGATATACGTATCCGTCTATTTCGAGAAGCGCGCGCGCGAAATAGCAATTTCTGCCACACAAAATTCCGCTGCGCCTGGCAAATTCCGTCCCTTTGCGGACTCTTCTTTACGATCCCGTATAATGTTACTTTTTTATACTGTTTAAACAGTCGCGCACGGCATGCTGGTGAAGAAATACTTGACGTATCAAGTCAATCAAAGAATCTTTCGGTGCACAAACAAAGAAAAAGAGAAAGAGAGAGAGAGAGAGAGAGAGAGAGAGAAAGAGAGAGAGAGAGAGAAAGAAAATATACAACACAGTGGTAGTTATCGATCTCTTTGTGTGACCGTCGAAATAAGTAAAATCCCGGAATCCATTCCTTGCTCTGAAATTTTCAGAAATTCCTGCCGACCCGGCTTCTGTATTCTTCTCTCCCGCGTACTTCTCGCAAGCATAATCTTCGCTCCCCTCGCGAGTATTCTCGCAACGCGAAGCCTACTTGCCGATGCATCTCGGTGGCGCATCGGCCGCATTGTCGCACGCTCGCGGCACTCGCACGCGGGAAAATCGCACGACGAAAAGGTGTCTCGCGGAGTCGCAGTGAAAATGCGCGTATGTCTCTTGCGCACGAACGAATCCATGAGAGAGGCGAGAGAGGAAACAAAGCCCGAAGCGGGGAAGGAGAAGAAGGAGGAGAGCGGGCGCGGACGAGGCACGACAGAGAGAGGAAATCGCAAAGTCTTCGGCGCGTACTGCCGCCACCCTGCGCTACGATAGCATCCTCTCTTATACATTTCGCCCGCGGGGGGATGGTCTTCGGTACCGTCGCCCCCAACCACCCCGCGGAGAAACTGTCGTTTCTTTAGATTTATTTATTTTTCCCCCTTTCTGCCTTCGCTCCCTTCCTTTCTCTCTGATCCTCTTGATCTTCAACGTTCGCGACTTGGATGTGCACGAAGAATTTCGACTATCGGTTCTCGTGATGTCACAATCGAGAACTCCACGGTGGTTCTCGCAATTGAGATTCTCATTCCTTGAGAGAATAGCAAACACAATATTCGAGGTAAACTTTAAAAGACCGCGCGCGCGCGCAGACGAGAACGCCTGAGATGGATGCTCGAAGCAATGTGCGAACGACAACGGCGACGATGACGGAGTCCGTACGGGACAGGAGCGATGCAGATATAATATACACGATGTTCGCGAAATGGTAATATGATTACGAGACACTGCTATAAAGCGGCTTTCTACAGCTCCTTTTGCTCGGGCGACCTTTCTTCCTTAATGTAATTGGGGCTGTCCGTCTCAACGCTCCGTCGCCGCAATGCTCGAATGCGGTCGTTAGTCTATTTTTTGTATATCGAGGAAGAGACTGCTGTAGCAGTGATTCGTTAAATTTTCTTAAATTAACACTGCGCATAAATATTATGCACAAAATATCAGATTAATATTCGTATAAAGTGTTGCAGAAAGAAGCCAGCTTCAGTGCAATCAATATGATTTTTCATTCGTCAAATATATATATACAGGGTGTCCCATTTTAAGTGTCCACCACAAATATCTCTCTTATTTTTGATTTTAGAGAAAAATGGTTCAGACACGTTTTGTATGGTTTCGAGGGGACCATAAGATGGTACCATTGATTTGATCTTGAAGAGTCATTTGAAGGTCACGTGAAGGTTACCTCAATTTTTTTAAATGGAACTCCCTATTTTTTATTACATATTCTTATAGCTGACCTCGAGAGCTTACCAAAACACTATAATCAAATGTTTTTTGGTGAAGTACTTTTCGAGTTATAAAGCTCCAAATTTACAAAATTTTGATAAAAATACAAAATATTTCGTAAAACATTCACTTTCCGATAGTCTTATCTTACATGATCCAACTAGTCAAGGCAAGATCCGTGCATGATCCAGCCAGTCAAGGCAAGATCCGAGCCTTGACTGGTTGGATCATGCTCGGATCTTCCCTTGACTGGCTGGATCATGCACGGATCTTGCCTTGACTGGTTGGATCATGTAAGATAAGACTATCGGAAAGTGAATGTTTTACGAAATATTTTGTATTTTTATCAAAATTTTGTAAATTTGGAGCTTTATAACTCGAAAAGTACTTCACTAAAAAACATTTAATTATAGTGTTTTGGAAAGCTCTCGAGGTCAGCTATAAGAATATCTAATAAAAAATAGGGTATTCCATCTAAAAAAATTGAGGTAACCTTCACGTGACCTTCAAATGACTCTTCAAGGTCAAATCAATGGTACCATCTTATGGCCCTCTCGAAACCATACAAAACATGTCTGAACCATTTTTCTCTAAAATCAAAAATAAGAGAGATATTTGTGGTGGACACTTAAAATGGGACACCCTGTATATCTTATCGATTATCACTCTAAAGATTCGCGTATAATTTTTCGCAGAATAAATATTTCCGCAATGATCAGAGAAGAAGCAAACAGTGCTTCTTGCAATTCACATTTTTATTAAACTAGATATGAACGCATATTATCGCGCACTATTTTTTATTATCTCTGATTGAAAACCAACGCGATTTATATATGAGCATGCATTATAAAACATGACGCTTTCTGAGCGTCTGTACACTCACCGACTTTCGTTGATTCCTGTGACTCTGCATTAGTCCAATGTACAGTCTCCTCAGCATCCAGGACAAGTTTCTTTTTTCACAATATTTTGTCGCGTTTTCTTTCTCTTTGTTTATCTTTTCTCTTTCATTAATTTCGATGGGATTTAAGGAAAAGGAATGGCGAGACAAAGAAGTATATATGGTCGCGTCCAAGAGATGAGATTTTTATCCCAAAAAGAAGTAAACACGATAAATTGCAACGTTCCGAGAATGTATACGTGAGATGCGATTTGTGTAGAATCAATCGCGAATGAAAATTACGACGTTTAGACAAGAAAGAAAAAACGGAAATGTTTTGTTTCGCAAATGGTAATTCGAAAGAAATGCACGTCTTGTTTCGTAAGGACTAAGTTGTCATGTAAATAAACGCGCATACCGAATTTATCGATAATTTCAAATGAAATATTATCGTTTCTGACACACGTAAAAAATGTAGAAAATTGATAAACTCGACAAACATAAAATTTATTAAGCTGAATAAGATAAATAATGGTGAATTTCACGTGCGATGGCGCAATTCTAATCAAATTTTAACATTACACACTACTCGAAGCAGGAGTTATATTGATTGAATCGCAGCAAATAATTCCATATCTTGATTTAAATATAATTACAAACTAAAACATTTATATCTGTATCTTCTAATAATTCAGAGTATATATAAAAGAGAGAAATATATATCTTAAAGATTCTGTTATGTAATACGGTCATTGAAAGACACGATCTCCTGATTATTTCGAGCAACGTGTGAAAAAAATATAATTAAATTAAATCGCATTGATTTTCTTGAGATATTGCAAACACCCATCACCATAAAAATATATATTTTCTCTGACGGGGTCAGCCGCGTTCTATAGCGGATCTGTAACAAAAAATATAATTTCGTTAGTTAAAAGTTGGGTTAAAAGTTAGGTTGCAGCAAGCACCAACTGCAAGGTTAGGTTGAGTTTAGTTCGCGGAAACGCGTGCGCAGATACAAACGCTGACCCTTTGCCATCGTAATTCAACGGCTTTTATTCCAATCGCTCGGTTTTCGATCGCAATGAATCAAGAAGAAATGTACAAATGATCAGTGAACCTCACCTTTCAAGCCGATTCTGCTCGGCCTGAACCGAATCCTCCGGTGCGGCATCGGCGTCCGTCGAAACTGCGTCCCGATAACCGCAGCTATCGCGTGGCCGCAAACTCCAGCAGATCTGTAACAAAAAGCGAGTTTCCTCATTAGTATTACAGCGACAAATGCGCCTCGCATCAAGAGTATGAAAACTCGAAACTACAAATTAGCTTCTTCAACTTAATCAAGTTGACCAATAAAAGTTTACCTTTAAAGACCATGAAACTCTGCTATTGCTTAAGATTCTACGGGTCGTCACGCACGCATACATACACACACACACACACACACGAATACCATCAAGAGGCACGGTAGTGCCTCGCGCCAAGTTCAAGCGCAACGAAGTTGCGCCCGAACGGCGCGAGGTACACCGTGCCTATTATACGCGAAACTCCGAGTTGAAACGAGGTGAGATTTTCATATCTCATCAATGGCCGAACTGATCGAGGTTTTTTTATACCCAATCGATTCGGCCTTCAAAAATAGGAAGAAAAGTGTTCTTGTGCTTTTTGTGTACGTTGTCTCTAAGTGGAGATATTTTAAGATAAAGTCTGAATCACGGAAAATTTCGATTCAGTAATAAGAAACGTCGGACGCAAAGGAGTGGGGCAAAACGTGCACATTGCTTTCCCGACACCAGGGGCGCTACGAGAGCGCTGTGAAGAAGCAAAGAGCAGCGAGTGCGAGTGAGCAAGTGATAGAGAGTAAGAGAGAGAAGAATATTGCTAGAATACAGGATGTGAAAATGTGTGACAGAGAGAAAGAGAGTGAGAGCGAGAGAGAGAGAGAGAGAGAGAGAGAGAGAGAGAGAGAGAGAGAGAGAGAGAGAGAGAGAACGGGAGAGAGAACGAGAGAGAGAACGGGAGAGAGAACGAGAGAGAGAACGGGAGAGAGAACGAGAGAGAGAACGGGAAAGAGAACGAGAGAGAAAACGGGAGAGAGAACGGGAGAGAGAACGGGAGAGAGAACGGGAGAAAGAACGGGAGAGAGAACGGGAGAGAGAACGGGAGAGAGAACGGGAGAGAGAATAGGAGAGAGAACGGGAGAGAGAGCGAGAGAGCGAGAGCGAGAGAGCGAGAGCGAGAGACGGGGAGAGAGGAGAGCGAGAGAGCGAGAGCGAGAGAGCGAGAGCGAGAGAGCGAGAGCGAGAGAGCGAGAGCGAGAGAGCGAGAGCGAGAGAGCGAGAGCGAGAGAGCGAGAGCGAGAGAGCGAGAGCGAGAGAGCGAGAGCGAGAGAGCGAGAGCGAGAGAGCGAGAGCGAGAGAGCGAGAGCGAGAGAGCAGAGCGAGAGAGCGAGAGCGAGAGAGCGAGAGCGAGAGAGCGAGAGCGAGAGAGCGAGAGCGAGAGAGCGAGAGCGAGAGAGCGAGAGCGAGAGAGCGAGAGCGAGAGAGCGAGAGCGAGAGAGCGAGAGCGAGAGAGCGAGAGCGAGAGAGCGAGAGCGAGAGAGCGAGAGCGAGAGAGCGAGAGCGAGAGAGCGAGAGCGAGAGAGCGAGAGCGAGAGAGCGAGAGCGAGAGAGCGAGAGCGAGAGAGCGAGAGCGAGAGAGCGAGAGCGAGGAGGGGGGAGGGGGCGAGGGCGAGGAGAGCGAGAGCGAGAGAGCGAGAGAGAGAGAGAGAGGGAGGGAGGGTGGGAACAGGCGAGAAAGAGAACGGGCGAGAGGGATGAAAGAGAGAGGCATAAAAAGGTGAGAATGTTGATATGCGTTGGTATGTTATGACGCACGTCATTTGATTGCTGATCAGCTGATGCTGAGCAGACGATGTGATGAGCTATGCCATCGAAAAAATCAATACCGGTGTTTATTGACTCGTCGTCCAGGGTGATCGCCTTTCAATTACTGTGAATTACGGTGAAGATAATAAAAAAGGCGCCAAGTACGAGCGCAACCAAGTACAGCGTATTGTGTTATTTTTAGAAATTTTAAACTCAAATTATTTTTTTAAGGCATATATGTGTACATAACATAAGTTTTTACAAGTAAAACTTATAACTATAATAAAACTCTACAACACTATTCTACTGTACAAAAGAAGTGATATATTAGAACAGTAGCGCCAATTGAGAAACCTAACATATATATATGATTATTGTATACTTAATATTTTTAGAAATCTCAAATTCTAATTATTTCCTTTTTTAAGATATATATTATGTACATAACATAAGTTTTTACAAATAAAATTTATCAAATTATTTTTCTTTCAAGATATATATGTACATAAACATTTAAAAGTAAAAATTATATAGTATTATAAAAATTTAACACGTTTATTAATAGTGTCCAATATTTAAAAAAGAATATCTTTTTAAAGATTATTGTTATTCAAGAAAAACCTAGCTACAAAAAATGTCTATGGCATAAATTTTTACAAGTAAAATTTATCATTATTTACTAGAATACTGAGTTATATGGTTATTTTACTTGTTATTGTAACAAATTAATTATTATAACAATGCAATAAAAAATATTTAATATAAATAATCTTGGCGCGGCTGCACCAAAAACTATATCGAACTAAAACTTGTTTAATATATACATGACAGCATTTTTGTTATAATAAAATATACTTATAAATTCTCTCTATACATATACGGTGTAATGTTCTATTTAAGTTTATATAGTATTATATTAAATTATAAACCTTCACTATAGAATATAGATATCGAATGTAAATATATTCTACATATTTTGATATTTTTTTATTCAAAGATGTTATTCTTATTATAATCGACGAAATGTCAATGATATCTAATTTGACTTTTATGTACATACATCTTCGATATAATTTTTGGTGCAGCCGCGCCAAGATTATTTGTATTAAATATTTTTTATTGCATTGTTATAATAATTAATTTGTTACAATAACAAGTAAAATAACCATATAACTCAGTGTTCTAATAAATAATGATAAATTTTACTTGTAAAAATTTATGCCATAGACATTTTTTGTAGCTAGGTTTTTCTTGAATAACAATAATCTTTAAAAAGATATTCTTTTTTAAATATTGGACACTAATTAATAAACGTGTTAAATTTTTATAATACTATATAATTTTTACTTTTAAATGCTTATGTACATATATATCTTGAAAGAAAAATAATTTGATAAGTTTTATTTGTAAAAACTTATGTTATGTACATAATATATATCTTAAAAAAGGAAATAATTAGAATTTGAGATTTCTAAAAATATTATTACATGTTACACGCGTGCGTACACTATGATCGAGCGTGAAAATTCGGAAATTATTACGCGGCGATCCGCCGATCCGTAAGCCGCCGCAGCGTAAACAATAATGGAAGCGGTCGCGGCAGTTGCGTACTTATGAACATGTTGTTTTCAAAGTCGCGCGACCTTGTCCCGCCGGGACGCGTCTCAGAGAGCCCGTAATGTTGTATAAAACTTACCTTTTTAAACAAAAAGATAAAAAGAGACGCCAAGTACACGCGCAACACGTATTGTGTTATTTTTAGAAATTTCACATTATTTTATTCCAAGTTATATATTCAACATAAAATTTTACAAGTAAAACTTATAACTATAATAAAATTCTACAGCACTGTTCTACTTTATAAAAGAAATGATATATTAAAATAGTAATGCTAACTGAGAAATCTAACATATAATATATATATATATATATATATGATTATATTGAATATAATTAATTCTTTATTCAAGATAAACGGCAATGTTTACGCTTTTAATACTGTACATCGTACCGCACCTGAGCGTGTATCTTTGGGCAATGTAATTTATTATTTTCGTTATACAAGTAATAAGTTTGTACAAGTAAAACTTATACCTCTAACAATAAATTCTTCTATTGAATATTATAAATAAAACTCTACAAAACTGTTCTACAAAAAAATGATATAATAAAACAATAGCATCAACTGAAAAACTTTACTCAACATCTTTGCAAATGAGAGCGATTTGCAATCTGAAGATAAATGTATCGAAAACTCCCAATGATACACAGTCCGGTACTTCAAAAACAGTGTCTTCATTATTTACTAGAACACTGAATTTTATGGTTATTTTACTTGTTATTATAATAAATTAGTTATTATAACAATGCAATAAAAAATATATAATGCAAAAAATATTGGCTTTTCTCTCTCTCTCTCTCTCTCTCTCTCTCTCTCTCTCTCTTTTTCTCGCTTTCGCTCTTTTTCTCTTTATCGCACATTTCTACTTCTAGCAATATTCTTCTCTCTCTTATTCTCTATCGCTTGCTCACTCGCACGCGCTGCTTCTTCAGCGCGCTCGTAACGCCTCTGGTGTCGGAAAAGTGAGATGCACAAATCCCCTCTCCTATGCGGTCTAGCGTTTCTTACTTTCTTATTGAATCGAAATTTTCCGTGATTTGGACTTTATCTTAAAATATCTACACTTAGAGACAACGTACACAAAAAACACAAGGACACTTTTCTTCTTATTTTTTAAAGCCGAATTGATTAGGACTGAAAAAACCTTGATCGGTTTAGCCATTGCTGAGATATGAATATCTCACCTCGTTTCAACTCGCAGTTCGCGTAATATTCGTGTAATAACGGTGTGCCTTTTGATAGTAACGAACGATTTCAATTGATCCTGTAGCAGATTGTCACTTCGCGTTGAATGACGAAATGTATCAAAGCAAAGGATGATGTAAATCTCTTTTTTCGCTTTCCCTTTTTTTTAGGTTTTACTTTCTTCGATTCGAGTCTCGAGATCGGATCTGTTTTGTCGTGTGAATTATTCTGTGATTCACGACTCGTGACAAATTATAGATATTTTCACAAAAATATTTATATAAATATTGACAACAAGTGGAATTTATTCATTTTTTTCATTGTAGAATCATTGCTTGCGTCTCATGGGGATGAAGGTACATATTAATTAATATATAGACAAAATCAATTGCCTAAAATATCATTTGTTTCTGAATTTTCTTGGACGATTGTATAGAATCAATATCAAGCTCGAGACAATTCGAGGAAAAGGTTCTAACGCTGCGGGCAAAGTTAATTCCGCTGGTATAATCTCGATCCATGCTCCTATACTCCTTATCGCGAAAGTGGCAGTTCCGTCATGACGCGATACCGGGCCGATTTATTTCCTCCATTAATAAATGAGCAACACCGCGCTGGCGTGATTAGAACTGATTTACCGCATCGAAACGCGCACGTCGATCGATAATAACACCGAAACAAACCGGTCGTTACATAGGCTGGATTTACATATTAAAGCTCGAACCAGCGAGATTACGCGAAATTTCAGGCGAGGAGTGAAGAGGAAGAGAGAAAGGGGGGACAGGTGGAACACTAATTTCCTCGCTTGGTGCATGCGCTCATTGATTTCTCACTCGCAAACAATCGAGACCTCTTTTACGATTGTCAACTTGAAGTTGCAAGCAAAATGTTTTATTCAAGACAAGAATTACAATTAATATTTATTATACGCATATAACGGGCAACTGCGTGTAGTTGGCTAAATAATATAATTTTATTCTGTTATATTTCAGGATAAATATTTCATAAAAATCAAAATTTTAGATGTTAATTTTAGCTTCGCGGATTTCTTTTTTCATCTCATACTATTAATCTGATAAATTTATATGAGGTTTAGATGCACAAATTCGCGTATAGATCTTTAAAACATACATATACCTAAATTGCTTATCAATCAATAAATAAGAGAAATTATACTTCTCTTTTATGTCATGTGCGATTCATGTGTTAATCATTTACGAGTATGCTCGTCACACGCTAAATTTCTGAAAAAGGTTGACTTTGGCCAACAGCATCGATGTTAATTCTCGTACAAATGAATTTTTCGTAACTCGTCGAATTACAAGTGCATGTATATGTCGTTTTATTAATCGGCGAATAAACACGAGCGGCAGGTGGCTACGTAGCGAACGTTAGTAAGTGAATAAATGTCAATGCCGCCGGTCTGATTTGCGGGCATTAAGTTGCTCAATGAGCCTATCATTAATTTCGAGCTCGTTGCTGCCGCGACGCTACATTAACACGCATGAGCGATATTTATCTCGTGATTAAATCGTTTGGATTTTGTTCATGAAACTGCCAAAACCAAAGCTTTCTCTCTATCGCGTCGCATTCTCCACGAGATGAATGCTGTCAAAACCGATGCTGCCAAAACCGATAGCCTCGATTGTTTCATCCCATTTCGGCCACTTACGGAATAAATTAAACCGCTATTTAACAAAGTCGTTGAAAACACGAGAATTTCAAAAGAACCTTAAGAGGAAACATTTTTCCCAAGTATTCAATACTATCTGTAAATGTAATCTGATCCCCAAGATCTCAGAGATCTTTAATCCTTCGTACATCATCAGGTCAAACATAATTTCAACTATTTGCAGGAATCGATATTTCACGATTTTTATTCTTATCTAAAAGTCTTTCACAAGACAAATAGAAAAGTTACATTGTTTCAAGGAAACTAGATTAATATCATTTAATCAAAAGCATACACATACAATGATATATTTCGAGGATCAAAGAAATATTCAGAGGTATTCAGGAAAAAAAGACTTGATCTTTCTCGTAAGATATCTTTGAACCCGAGGGCAACGACACTTTTTTACAACTCCGAAACATCTAAAGGCCAGTAAACATAAAAGTTAGTTTTTCACGTTGTTAAAGCGAGCAAAGGAAGCCAGACCTCTTCGAAGGTTGTACACATAGAGTGATTCTCCAGTGGCACGTGTATTGTATCTCAGCATCAGCAGTGTCGCATACAAAGTTCCTTTTGCGCTCGAGATCGAGAGGGAATACGAGCATGCCTCTCATCAACTCGCGACATCCGTGATCGTCGGCATACTTACTGATTGGCAATAAATATTTATCGTTCGAGAGACGTCCTTTTATCGCGCGCTCACGCCCGACGGGGCGCGAAAAACCGCGTTGTTACGGCGGTGTTGCAGGGTGTTCCTTCGCGTTCGAGAGGAACGATGTAAAATTCAGCCCCTATCGAGAGGACGGGGCTTACGCGCCACTACGACATCACTACGATGTAAACTACGGTGTAAAACTCCGCTGCGATTTATTCAGAGAGAGAGAGAGAGAGAGAGAGAGAGGAGAGTATAACGGCACACGCCAGTGGCCGCCGACGCTTAACCGCTCGTGATTGGCTACCGTCTACGTGATTTGCTACCGCGAGCGAAACGAATTTATTGCATATTTTTCCCAGCACAATTTCCGGCCCAGCAGTGTGCCGTAGGTAATGTTTATCTTCGACGTGCGTGCTCGCGTTTATGAGTTCTCCTACGACGACGCGCATCCATGACGACGCGCCAATAACCATGGCGTGGACTTTTATTTAACTCTCTCTCTCTCTCTCTCTTCCTCTCTAAAAAAAAGAGAATCGGCAAAAAACATCTCTCTTTTGTCAACCGTCTCGAAATTAATGAAAATAAAAAAGTGTACGCGCGCGTGCACGCCTTTAGGAGAGGAGAGACGCGTCATTTCACGCTCAGAATTATACGCGCATATCGGAGAGTCCTCGCGTCTCTTGAAAATTTTTACGCAAATAAAACGCACGAGATGAGCGCGTCAAAGGAGTCAATGGGCGTCTTTTTCTCCACGCGTGTTGAATGAGATAAGCGACGATTGATTCTCTCTTCATCCTCCATCTCCGCGGCTCCCTGGCCGCGTAAAAAAATCTGCTCTTCCTTCCTCGAGACTCTGAGAGACTGACCTTCGCTATACGCGGCGAGGGAGCCGAGTCCGCGAACGATCATCAACCACGAACGCAATCGTTAACGCGGTCATTACAACGGTGCGAATTCGCGAGGCGTCCAATCGCGCACCTGCGATCCCACCTGGAGAAAGAAGTCCCATTTGCATCGGACGCATGTTGCGCGCACACAATGAGCGGCGGTTCTCGGTGCACGCCCGCGCGTCCGCGCGCTCGCGCTCGCTCGCGCACGCACGCACGCACGCACGCACAATAACTTTCCATCTCGCGGCGGTTCCTCTTCTTCGCCGCCGCCGCCGCCGCCGCCGCCGTCGTCGTCGTCTCGTGCCAGCCAACGAGCCTGCAGGTTGCTGCGATATTATCGAGATATCGATCATTTCGCGCGCATTATACTCCAATACTTTGGTACCGATCATTTTTTTAGCATCGCATTTTATACATTTGCGTGATATATTTTTTCAATACATTTTTCTCGATATATCGTGTGTTGTCCCACAGAAATAACTTAAGAACTGACTAATTTAAGTTGAATAAAAAAATTATCCAACCTTAGATAAACGAATTAAATTTAGTTAATCTTACTTTAATATTCCGCCGCAGCTCGAGTAGTGTCTAAATTCGTCAACTTATGAATTGATCACCTTAACGTGTCTGAGACTACTAACTTTTTCATGCTATATGTGTGATATTTTATTAGATACGAGATATTTTGCAAAATGCCCATGTCATTTCATATCAGCCTGATAGATAAGATCTTATCCGTTAGACTGACACGCGTATAATAAGATGAAATATCAATCGTTAATGCTGACGTTTGTTAAAAGTGACAGTCACGTAGTTCCGAGCTATCCTCCTTCGACTTCAAAATATGATGTTAAGCCCGACTTAATGTGCAACAGGTGCCTGCGCAAATTATTGACAAAAATCCTGGGGACTTTCGTTAGAAAGGGGAAAAAAGAAATTTTTTTAAATAGCGCGATCTTTTTTCAATAGCGGCACCGCGCGCGCGCGCTAATGAAAGAGACCGACGGCTTTTCCGATGTCGGCTACAGGCATCGACACTTCCGCGCGGTACCAAGTACCAATTACTTTGTCTCGATATAGCGAGGCTGGATACGTGAGGCGCGCGCGGAATGTGCGCGCCGCAGCGGCGCGGCGCGGCGCGGCCAACGGCTCAAAAAATGCCCGGTGATTGATGAAGTACGCGCGAGCCGCGCGAAAAAAAGCGCCGCGTCCCGCGCAATTACGCATTCGTATTCGCCATCAATCTTAATTATCGGCCGGCGCGCACAAGTAGTTCATTCGAATGTTAAGCGCACGCTCGCGCTCGCTCGAGCTAATTAAAAAGCGAAATAACGATCGGCGCGGTCGTGAACGCTCGGTGAAAATACTATAACAAGAGACGCCGCCCCGCGCGCGATCATGTTAATTGAGATTAATCGAGGCTCTCTCTCTCTCTCTCTCTCTCCTCTCTCTCTCTCTTTTTTTTTTTTTTTTTTTTTTTTTTTTTTTCTCTCTCTCTCTCTCTCTCTCTCTCTCTCTCTCTCTCTCTCTCTCTCTCTCTCTCTCTCTCTCTCTCTCTCTATGCGCGTTGTACTCATCTTTTCGTTCTCTCTTCCTTCATCGGAGGACGCTCCGACGCGACCGATCGATATCGTTCGCTCGCGTTTACGAGCAAACGACAACTTGTTTGTTTCGGATCGCGAGATCGATCGGGAGCAAACACGAGAGCATATTTAGCGCTGAAGAGTGGCGTGGAACGCATAAAGACTCACCGCAAAGCCGAGCTGGTCTCCTTTCGCGGACGCCCTCGACATATTCCCCCGACATATCTCAGACGTACAATTCCGCCGCAGAGCCGCGCGCAGGACACACGTGGACCGTTCGCTCACCTGCATCATCGGAAGAATTTAGAAAGTAAGCGGGTGTCTCTGTGAAAAGCGCGCTGACGCGGGACGGATAATGCCGCGCGCGAGTGTCGGCACCATACAAACGCGCGCGTCCCGTCACGATAAATAAATTCCACCCGGAATAAGCTCCATCGCGCGCGCTTCGCGCTTTGTGCACGGCCGACCCGTACGCATTAACGAAGCCGGATCGCTCCTGACGTCCTAACGGGGACAGAGAGAAAAAGAGAGAGAGAGAGAGAGAGAGAGATTTATCGATCGGTCTTAAAGAGTTACGCGCCACCGAGAGTTACGAGATACCGGCGCGAATTAATTACCGCTTGTCTTATCGAAAGCGTCTAATCATCATTGCTGGGACAATATATTCGACCGCGATAACGCCGTTATGCCGGATATCGAGAATAGCCTCTCCCCGATGAGAGAGAGAGAGAGAGAGAGAGAGAGAGAGAGAGGGAGAGAAACCGTATACGGTAATTCGATTGAATCGTGATGCGATTGTGACTTACAGAGCAAATGTGTTATTCCATCGGCCAAGATAGACATTTATATATGATAATTCCACGTTGCGTTTTTTCATCTCTTTCTCTCTTTCTCTCTCCCATTATTAGGGCCAAGGATTTCATTATTCAGAGCAATTTAGCGAATTCGCAAATGTGATTTTGAAATCTGACATGTATTTCGAGATCTCGTATATATGATTCAACAATTCTTCCTCTAATTAGCGATTGATCAAATTGACTATTACGAGTTCACCATTGCGGATTAATGAGTTCTCGACACAGCTCTTGGCACGCTGTAAATACTATATGTTGACATAAAAAAGGATTAATCAAACATAAACGTGCATAAACGTCCAGTCGGCTCGAAATGCAAGGTCCATTCGATCTCGTGGCCGCGTGCGCGAGGGACCGGTCTCGGCGATGAAAAAAACTTCACGCGCCCCCTTTTTGTCTTATATCAGCCACCTCGCTGCCGAAGTCGCTCGTTAGGTGTCATTTGCATCCGCTCGCATTAGTCGCGTCTGCGCGAGCGAGTGCCCGATCTAATTAGCCGACGAACTTAACGGATCGTTAGGGCATCGCGCACCGCGTCGCGTATATTATGCAGTCACCGCGGCTTTTAATAACCGGATTCGGGCGGTCGCGCGAGCGGAAAGAAGCGATGTGAATAATGCCCGCCGCTGTTTATGCAACGAGCGGACCCTTGGCTGTCTCGCGGTGCGTCGTGATTCATGCCTTTATTCATTAGCACCAGCCTACGATATAGTCTACGGGCTAGCGCCCGTATTATTTCAGACTCACGTTCGACGACTCGAGATACGGACGATACGGACGACAGACGTCGCTGTGCTGTGATCGCTGACTGGGGTCTCTCGATTCGAGTATTGCAATCGTTGCACGATTGCATTACTGCGCATCGCGACGCGACGATGACACATACACTTTCTCACTTGTGTATCGTAAGGTCGGTTACGGTGAAATCCGTAACCAAACTATAATATACAAGCGATTAAAGCGCAAGAATTACCATCTTGACAAAGGATGAGAGATGTAACTCTTCAAATATTTCAAGAACTTTCTGTCCTTCTCGAAAATAATGAATGGCCAAATCTCGAGAAATTTCAAGAATTTGAAGAATTGAAAATCGATGGATCTTGAGCAAAGTCCGACGAAAGTGCTCGCGTTGCATAATGTTGCGCGGCAGAATGAAGAGCGCTCTCGGAAAGTCATTTCCGATTACGTAACCGATAATGTACTTCTTGCGGGACAAATTTTCACGTCATCTCTCGTAGAGACTCGTGAGGAAATTTCACCGAAAGAGAGAGAGAGAGAGAGAGAGAGAGAGAGCCCTCGACCGAACACGCGTGTGGTGAGGCGTGACCCTGCCACTCGTCGTTGTCGAATCTTGCACGCGGCAGAAAAACTCCGAATGCTTCGTTTCGCCGAGACGCGTCGACTTTTCCCCGCGCGAACGCAGGACGCTCCTGAAAAATTCAACGCTAGTTTCACAAAGGGGATGATGCTCGAACGTTCTCACGGCGCTGCTCCTTCGGTTTCAAGATTTCGACACTCCTCGCTCTTCCGCCCTTGCCCTTGTCGCGAGGAAGCCGCGCGGGAGAACACGCGACGAAGGGCGGACCCGCACGAGCGCGCGCGCGCGCTTTGAGGAGTGGCCGCGGGCTTTTAGGACAATAGCACTCGGCACCGCCACGAGTGCGTTGCCTATTCTTCTAACCGGTAGTACATTATACGCCATAAGAGGCGCGAGAGGCCTTCTTCCCGACCCACGCCGGATGCCGTAAAGTGGCGGGAAAAAAGAGGCGCCCCCCTTCTCTGTGTATCGTGAAAAAGATCCCGGGTTCACCGCGACGCGCGATTTCCATGCCGCGCGCGCGCACTGCAAATTGGAAGTCACAAATTTGCTTGTACCTCTTTCGCGAATTAATCTCTCTCTCTCTCTCTCTCTCTCTCTCTCTCTCTCTCTCTCTCTCTCTCAATCTCTTTCTCTTCACCAGCCGAAATTGATAACCTTCATATGTATCTGCCTCTTCGCTGTATTCATCGTATGCAAACTTTGATTCACTCATACGAGAAATTCAAGTATTCGCACACAGCAGCACACATTGTTGGGCACACAATTTGCAAGTTTTATCTTACGCACATCGTGTCAACAGAGAACAGAGTCGGTGCCTTCGCTCTTCCCTTTCTCGATCGCCGCGACCTTTGCGAATTCGTGAATTTGACTGTCTCTCTCATGTCGAGAGCGTTATAATTTCCCGGGGCGACGCGATAGTACCTCTTCGCCTCACCGATGCGAAGAACATCCCAAAAAGTTTCGGGTGGCGATGAAGCTTTCCACCATCTCTCCCCACGTGCCACCCTCTGTCGCGTTACTCACGGAGATTGCACGTATCTGGTATCGCGCGCTCGGGCCACACCATAAAAGCATCCGCGGCGAGTCGGGGTTGTTTGGAGGTAGTTTTACGACACACCTGGTTGGATAGGATGCAACACAGAAGCTACATGATATGACGCGATGCATCAAGGTAGATCGCGTCGCGATGCTACTGTGGAACGGAACGTCGTCGCCGTCGCGCCTTCAAAACGGGCTGCGACCGCGACATCGCGTGGGCAGGGTTCGAAGAACGACGGGGAACTGTCCTTCGGATCTCGATCATTTGAAACCCAACGAGCTCTACACACGGAGAAAAGAAATATCTAAGAAATAAAAAATATTTATTATCTCGTAATTTGTCATTATATCAGCTAAGGTTTTTCATGTCGCATAAGATTCTGAAAAGCAATAACCCACAAAGAGTAGCAGAAGCTTATCCGGCAAAAAGAGCGGTGCGGCGTTGCGGCGCGGCTAAGAAATTAAGCGCGCATTTAGCATGTCGATAGGGGAGTGAGAAAGGAGAAGTGTTTGGTGCTCCGAAACCGCGACATCCGCGAAACGTTGACGGTGAAGAAACGACGGTGAGGGCTCGAGAAAAAGCCAGCCGGCCGCTGGGGCTCTCGGCGTGTCCGGCCGAGATGCGGAGATGCACCTCGACTTCAGGCGGGACAGAGAGATTAAACCAGTAAGATGCAAGTGCCCATAAAACCAGTAAACGCCGTGCCCTCATCACCGGGGCGCCGAGACGTCGGTTTAATGACGGAAATAATTTCGCCCGCGACTCGACCGAGCGAGCGGCATCGGGAAACCGGTTTCGCTACCGCGATACGTCAAAAATACCGCGCCCTGCCGAAGCGAAACGTGAGACGTGAGATGTCCCGCGTGAGAGACGTTCGCGCAATCGCGGAGTTCCACCGAAAATTCACGGATTCGTCAATCTCGGAAATCTCGCGCACGAGCTTCGTTCTACACGTATGCGATATACATTGTTTCACGAGATGAATGTTCGCTCTGCTCTTTCTTCTTGATTAGCTTGATTCGATATCGATCGATGAGTTTTGTAAAAAAAAAAATTTTTCGGCGAGAATTCGCGAATGTTTCAGTCGACATGAATGTTCGTTGAAAAGTCACTCGTAGCAATTTTCGTGCACTTTTATGTGCACCATCGTTGATCAAATTGTCATCAAAGTAAAGGAACATATCGATATATGTACATACGGGCAAAAGTCTTTGCGGAAGGGAGGATTTTGGACGACAGGCAACACTCTTGGCATGTACAAAGTTCCCACAGGACATGATAATTCGAGCGCCAATCAAACTGTGACGAATCATCATTGCGCACGCGTTTCGGCCACTTGCGTTGCAGAATCCATCATTCGGACTGCAAAAATCGGTTATCTTGGAGATAGCGCGAGAGCGGAGTATCCCCATAAATTCGACTCCGTCGAGGGAGTCACTCTGATAAATTGAGAATCGGCGTTCTCGGTCGCGATCACCGACCGAAGTCTGTATCCGTACTCACAAATTATTGACTGTTATTGGCAC
Organism: Harpegnathos saltator; assembly: GCF_003227715.2. NCBI lineage: Eukaryota > Metazoa > Arthropoda > Insecta > Hymenoptera > Formicidae > Harpegnathos > Harpegnathos saltator. The sequence goes on along the minus strand of NW_020230045.1, from coordinate 94,771 downwards.
AAAGGGTCGAGAGATACCCGCATTCAGATATTAAAATAGAAAAAATTATCGGTCGCTCTTTGTCATTATCACTGGGCACTGAATTTTCATTTCTTCTTCGAAGCAAAATATATTTCAACTCTATTAGTGTTGTGCTATAATTATTGAGAAAAATGTCAATCAATCAATCAGATTCTTATATCTCATAATCTTCTATTTTTAACGTATTTTTTTGTTCTTATCACTCCAAGCATCAATGGTCGAGTTTGATATATTTTGATCGCGGTTATACACCGCGATTATACTTCCCATAGTGTCGATTCTGCTTTCTCTCGGATGCGCCAAGTATCACGTCGCCGACATTTATTTCCGACACCGGTATGAGTGTACAAAGTATCAACACCTCGGCCTGATACAGCGACTCCGCCTGCATCACGACGTTGAATCGAACATCGGCACACACGAAATTGGGGACCGCCTCTCTCTCTCTCAGCCGCTGTGTAAATACATACACACCTCTATGCACGCATGTGCTCTCTCGCAAACATCAATCGGCGTATGCAACGTTTATATACGTCGCGATGCTTCCCTCAGAACATCAACGTCGATGTTGTAATACCGAGAGAGAGAGAGAGAGAGAGAGAAGCGCGCATCGCGGACGCCCGTCGCGACGCAGGGCCGCGCAATAGCGCGATAAATCTCTCGCACTCGTCGGACGGCAATAAAAAATTATTACCTTCTCGCGATATAGATCGATGGTAGCGACGGTAGCTGCTTTTTCGCAGCAACCTGGCATTTCTTCATGAAGGCACTGCGTGTATGTTGATTAAAATATATCGATTTCCCATTTTTCTTGCCAATATCGAAATATTTTCGTTAAAACGAAAAAAAGCGCGCACTCCTTACGCTACATTACATGTGTATGGTGCATGGCGACACACCACAAAAATGCCAACACTCACAGTGTACAGCTTTGTCTGGCAAAGAAGAGGATGAAAATAGAGACTGGCATGATTCGCGAGTAGCTCCGTGATCCGCGGCTCGAGACGTGTCGTCGCGCGCGCACGCGGCCCTGGGCATGCATCTAGCCCGGCATTAATGTACGAATCGATCATAACAACCTATCGGTATTACTGGGTAAATCATTCGCTCTCGTCGGCGGTGGTTGCACGGCAGAATGTTGTTGCCGCTCGGTCGCTCGCTGTGCAGCAAGTAGCTATTGCCGCTCATTTGTCAGCCGCGCCACTGAAATATCGCGCTCCGGAACGTTGCGCTCTCGTCGTGTTGCACTTCCGCTGCAATTTACCTCGCGCGCGCTCACCCCGCATGTTGCGCGCTTCTTATCCTATGCGACGCGCCCGCAGCCTTTGCGCGCGCTCGCGTCGGATATTCTTCCAGGATGTATCGTGTGATTAATAAGTGATATATTAGGTCGGTCATGTTGCTCGATTTGTGACTTTCCGCCTTCGCCGGTCGGCGGTAAATCGACCTCCTTCCACAACGCAACGTGGGTACGCAAGTGCCGGCGAAAAATCACAGTGAAGAGTCACACAGTGAACGCCTGCGGGACGAATGATGAATTTTTCCCAAACGCAATGTCGAGTCCAATCTGATTGAAGAAATGAACGAAACATTTTTGAACCGATCGACCGACATCGCATGGTCAAATCGCTAAATATCGGAAGATCGGGAACGTAGGAATGAAGGAAACTACATTTCACGTTTTTGGAACTGTGTTGAACGAGAATGCACAGTCCCTTCCAGTCCCTCGACGCGTCCGTCTGATTTTTCTCGTCACTCGTTCCCCGGCATCGCGCGCACATTCCGAGTGCCCTGTACTTTGAACCCATTTCGAGTGAGTCCTCCTCGGGCCAGGCTCTAATCCTTAGACAACTCTCCATACCACTCGACGCTGAAGAGGCTGAAGGATTCGAGGATCCAACTTATATAAGTGGGCTGGAGGAGCGAGACGAGCGGCGGGACGAGCGGGAAAGAAGGACGCGGGGATCGCGTCGTATCGAGAGGAAACCGTTAGGACATTCTCTCAGAGATACATCCGAAGAAGCACCCCTAAATGCCAGCGCGCGTTTAATCCGCCAGGTGTGCCGGCGGAACCACTCCTCGACTTTCGCCAGGAGGCGATATTCGCCGAAGGATAATGTCGAGAGCAATACAGAACATTAGCAAAAGCCCGGCTCCAGAGTCCGGATTACCCTGAACGACTCTTGATACGTTTGCACGCAGGGTGTATCAGGGTGAAACAGGGGAAAAGCTCATGAGAATACTCTTTCCGAGAGATGTTCACTGTCTTAGAGGAGTCCTGCCACAAATAATATTTCTTCAAAGCGGCCATCTCTTTGCGATTGCGCAAATAAATGAGTGTTTTGAACACCGGTTTGCCGGTGTTCGACTCATTCGAGAGTCTTACCTCAGAGGGAATGAAACCTGTGCCGGAAGTAATAATCTTCGACGAAAACAATCGGGAGTCGTCCCCTTTATTCTACGCTCGCCGAAAAAAAGTCTCACCGTTAAAAGACGCTCTCGAGAGCGAAGAGCTCTCCTCTCTCTCTCTCTCTCTCTCTCTCTCTCTCTCTCTCTCTCTCTCTCTCGCAGAGAGCAGCACGCAAGCCTTGTACCGCGCGGTGGCCCTCCGTTCCAGCGTGGCGGCGAGCAAAGCCGACCGGTAAGGCGAATGATTACCCGGCGATGAGGTATCGATTCATCGATCACGGCCGCGTTTCACGAGGACGTCAATGCGCCGGGAATTGTAGTAAATGCGCTACTTCGACACATCGAGCCGTCGAAGAATCGACTTCGTTACTTCGCCCGGCGAATCCGATTTCATGACCGAACGGGCCGATCTTATTGTCGCGCGATAAAGAAAAAGGAAAAGAAAAAAAGAGTGAAAAAACGGCGTTCATTAGCTCCGGCGAAACACTTTCGGGCTCAAAAGGAAAACGCATCGCGCCGCGCCGCGCCGCGCCGCGCCGTCGCGCGTATGTACACGACGAGAGAAATTCAGGACGATATTCTGCAAGATAAACGAGCCGCCATGTTGCAGCTCGCCGTCCGGACCGTGATTGGTATTGGATCAAACGAGGCGGCCGATCGATCACGTCCCGTGCTTTACGAGGCTGTTGACACTACCCCCGCGCGAGCGCCCACGTGTATATACTAGTACGGTGGATGTCGTATAATTCAGGATGCCCGACGAAGAAACACAGAGAGCGACGTTATCCATTTGCAAAACACAAACCCGCGCGATCGCGCGGAGACGGTGGAGAACGCGGCGTCGCGTTTTACGACGCGATCGCGACAATCCGCTTAATCGGATCGACGCGCGACGCCGAATCGAATCGCGATGATTCGCGATAATTTGCTAGCTGATGGATATCGCGCCGATATCGCGAGTAAACCAAAGTGGACACCACAGCTGTCTAGAAAGCAGCCGCGACACACACACACGCAGCCAAGACGCGTGAACAGCATTTGCAGATTGATCTACATATATGTACCGCGCGTAACATCTACTTGAGCGCAGGACACATTTTCACTCTAAAAGCCTTGAAAAAGGCCTTGAAACACAATTCTCCGATAAATTCAACATTGGAACACAAAATTCCAAATTCGTCAGATGTGTTCGCTTCGCGGATATCTGCTTTGCAGAGAAGATAATACCGCACGTCAATATACGCATATATTGCATGAAATATACATGTGAAAAATATAATATATTATATATATATATATATATATATGTATATATATATGTCATATATATATATATGACAGTATAAAACTCAATCGCGCATCGCGCTTGATTAGATAATGAATAATTTTCCGCGGACATCTGGACATGGAGGGGGGGCGGGACAACGATGGCGAAAATTTTTGCCACTTTAACGCTCGATTCGCGCCCGTAGTGCATTGCGCGGATATCGGGCCGACTCGTCATAAATCGTCGGCGTGTGCACGGCGGATAACGCCGTCGGTACGTCGATCGGACTGCAGCGATCCTGAACTATACATACGCGCATCTATGCGCGTGCCGGACGCCGCGCCGGTTAAGCGCGTGCACGCCCTCGTAAAGCAGCGCCGTGTGATCGATCGTCCGTCTTGTTTGATCCAATTCCAATCAGGACCTCGCTCGCGCGAGCTACAATCCGGCCGTCCATCTTGCGTGCATCCGGCCGTAAAACTGATTAAACCTGTCCTCACGTTTTTATTTCCCGTTGCGCACATTTCGCACCGATTTGCCGATCGGCTATCCGTAATAGCCGATCGGCGTGACGCACTAATCGCGCTCCCACCAACGCAAACAATGTCTCTTCTCTCGACGAGATGGTTTCGCGCGCGCGAGGTACATGACTGTCCGAGACACTATACGACATTTTTTCATCTTGTTATATTAGGTGTACAAATGAATAATCCAAATTATTTTAAGCAGTTATGAAATCAATTTTAAATTGAATAGATTTTCCCGCTCTTTTGTGATTATGCAATGTTGACATATAGCTGTTAAAAAGAACATATAGTTTGGCGAAAGGCCCAACATAACCTTCGAAAGTATTCAGTTCAGTACAGTCGAAAATGGCAACAGATAAGGTGCATATCCGACACTGCATTCTTTACGAATTCCAACAAGGAAAAAATGCTGCAAGAGCGTGCGAATCGATTTGTTCCTTTCTCGGCGAAGATGTTGTATCGTACGATGTGTGCGCATTTTTGTTTAAGCGGTTTAAAAGCGATAATTTCAGTCTAATCGACAAACAACGCCCTGGAGGCCCTCTGAAGTGCGATAATGATGATTTGGAACAACCGCTCGCTGAGAATTCGGCACAAACACAAAAAGAGCTTGCAGAACAGTTGGGAGTAACGCAGCAAACGATTTCCAAACGCCTACATGAGATGGGAAAGATCCAGAAAGAAGGAAAATGGGTTTCGCATGAACTCACTGAAACCAAGAAAAATCAACGAGTGGCAGCGTGTCTTTCTCTTCTCAATAAGCAGCGTCGAAAGCAGCTTTCTTTCTGGAAAATCGTTACGGGCGATGAGAAATGGATACTCTATGACAATCCGAAACGCAGAAAGTCATGAGTATGTAAATCCCGGCGAATCATCAAAATCGGTCGCAAAGCCCAATCGCTTCGGAAAGAAAAAGGTTCTTCTCTGCATTTGGTGGGATATCAATGGCGTGCTTTATTATGAGTTGTTGGAACCGGGTGAAACCCGGCAGTTACTGCGGACTGCTACCAATGTCAATTAATCTGCTTGAGTCAAAAATTGGAGAATTGGAAAACGCCCGTGTACTGGCAAAGGAGAACGTCCAGTGAAATTGTTGCATGACAACGCCAGGCCACACATTGCTTCCAATACAAAAGACACCATAATGAGTCTTGGCTGGGACGTCTTGCAGCACTTGCGACGTATTCACCAGACATTGCTCCATCCGATTATCACTTGTTCCGGTCGATGCAACACGCCTTGTCCGATATGCACTTCCAATCAGGATGGATGAGATCCGAAAATGGCTTGACGACTTTATCGTGTCCAAAGACGTAACATTTTTCCGAGATGGAATTCATCAGCTGCCTGAAAGATTAGGCTTAAAGTTATAGAAAGCAACGGCGAATACTTTGATTGAACAATTTAATTTACTTTCTTTTAAAATAAACCTTGAATGTAGCTGAAAAAATTGGACTATTCATTTGTACACCTAATAATTATGATTCATATGTAGTCTCAGTGAGAGACTTGCTGGTAAAGAACAAGGCGCTCTACGCTCGCTCGAACGTTATTCATAATTATCGTACGTTCTTTGCGCGCACATCTAACGTGACCTTCTCGTCACAACTCGCGCCAATCTTTATTGTACCTGTCCTCCTCACCATTGTGCCGCGCGTGATTTATTATTTTTATCGTTATCTTTGTTATTAGTAGTATCTAGACGCGTATGTGGTCAACGCGGAATTCGAATAAACGACGGCCGCTTGGGGTGGTCCGCGTGTCTACGCGGTCGTTTTTTGCGCCTATCGGCCACGGCGATTAGCGCTCGGGATCCGATACACGGGCTAGGAATCCACGAAATTCGAATGCAACTGGCAAATTGCCGGCCGAGAATCCGACGGTGGAATCCCATTGAACGAGATGCCGTCGCGTCGCGCGACGTTCTTACCTGGACGCGAAGGAATGACACCGGCGCGCGGCGCGGGCGCAGATTTCGGCGGACCGGCCGCGGCGCGGCACAAATGAGGAAACGTGACAATCATCGAGATTCACCCGCGGTCACGTTATTATCGAGTTCCCTCGGTGTTTCTTCCGTTCGAGGATCGCGGTAATAATCTCCACCACCGCTTGCTCGCCGGCCCTTTTCTTCTGTGTTCCACCGAATCTTATCCGAGCTCAATTATACACTGTAAGAAATGATGTGTTAAATTTAACATATTTCATGTGTCTCAAATCATCCACTCTCATTTATGTGTTAATTTAACATACAGCAAATATGTTAAAAAATAACACACATAATATGTAATAATTTAACACAGAAATTTAACATTCGAATGCCGTCTAGAATCACAGTTTGTGTTAAATTGACATACAATGAATGTTGCTTCAACATTTGGGAAAAGTAATGATCTATGATTTAATGAAATAAAAATGTTAGATTGACATAATCTATGTGTTAAAAATCCAATCTTCACATACCAGAAATGTTAATATTATATATTTAACACAAGATAACTGTTATAACGAGGAAAGTGACACATTTTAGGTGTTGACTTCAACATATAAAATATGTCATAGCAAGAATTCATGCATTTACATATAAAATGTGTTGTTTTAATACTTGGAAATGTCATTTTAACACTTGAAAATTTAACACAAGAAAGTCTGGGTAACACAACAACGATATGTTAAATTAACACACGACTGTGTAAAAAATTTAACACAAAACTTTCTACACACAAATAATTTTAACAAAAGTACAAAAGTATTTTTAACTGTGTACAGAGTGTCTCTCGGCGGCGCAACGGCGCACGTTATTATTTGCGCAGACATCGCCCTCGAATCGGAAGAAATTAAAATTCACGATGCAACGAGTATTCTCTAAATTTTTTTCCAGTGGAATCTCATTCGAAGTTAGCGAAAAGTGGCAAAAAATATTTTCACTCGAAGCGACAACGAAACTATTGCCGCTCGAAATCGCAAAAAAGAAATCGCACTCGTGCGTCACTCGAATTCAATTAGAGCTCGATTTTGTATAAGTGAGAACTATAGAGAACTTACTCGCGACCACTCGTTGCGTCATGATGTCAGTAATCCAACGGCGCGGAATAACGGGAGAAACGTGACAATCGACGTATACCGAATTACGTCTCGTCTAAAAAATCGAAATAATAGCAGTGGGTTATCCGCGTCTCGCACGAGCTCGCGCGGATAACCCACCGCTAGCATATTATATTTTAATGACCGATCGCGCGCGCGCGCGCTGCGAGCAGCGTTGCAAAGGGTTATGATACGCGTGTCAAATTCGGACGAGGCCCGGAGAGAGAGACCGCCCACGCGGCAGAACGGCCACGAGAGGAGTGAAAAGGGGCCCGATCGAAGCGAAGTACACAGGCGGCTTCTCGCTTAATTATCGTACCTATGCCACATCCGCGCGCGTAAATCACTCGACGCTGCCTTCAGATCCTCGGCGGATCCTCCGGCTCATCCCTTTTCCTCTCGCCCCACCTTCCTTCTCGATGACCGAGGTCGGTCATCGAGAAAGAAACGCGAGAGATGGCTTACCTATTTCTTCGTCTTCGTCGGGAGAATCGCTGAAGGTGTGAAATACAATATCGTGCCGCGACTAGACCGGCACCAAAAGAGGAAACACAGATGAAAAAACAGGAACGTCAGACATTATATTGAAACCTTGTTACGCACAACGACGTCTCGATGTCGTTGGAACGTCGTCGAGTCATCGTGCAACGAGTTGTTTCCGAGGAGAAAGTGTTGCGAATCTAGCGAATGTGCGTAACGGCGTTACGTGATCGCGGCTACGAGAGAGAGAGAGAGAGAGAGAGAGAGAGAGAGAGAGAAATATCGAGTGAAACCGCTCGCAATCTCTCTCTCTCTCGTTCTCTCTCTCTCTCTCTCTTGCGATTCGTCTTCTCTTATCATCTTATCGCGTCTAGGACTCGTCCCTCGAGTATACGGGTGGTACACGTTCCGCTACCTCCTCGTCTCCTGCGTTTTATTCGGCGGCCCCTTCTTTTCGCGAGAAGAGGCGATACGCGGAATCCGTCTCCACCCGCGCGGCCCTGAAATACGACGGGCCCCGCAGTTAATACGGCATTTAATCGGGGATGTGTGGGCACAACATCGTGGCGTGCCGTGACAGGGAGAGCGCGTGAACGCGCCTTGCGTGCGTGAGTGCGTGCGCTCACTCGCTCGTATACGCACGGATTTCAAAGCTAATTATGAAATATCGCCTGGCCATTGGCAGAGACCACCACCGTTTGCGCGCGCGCGCCCGCGTGTGTCACGTGCGTGACCTCCCCGGGGTCACCCTGACTTACTCTCGCGAGAAAGCAGGCCCCGCGAATACGTGCTCTTGCACGCGAGCGATCAGAAGACCTCACTCATTCGATATGCTATGCCGAGTATCGAGAAGTAATCGATATCTCGGCTAAAGGAGACACAGAATATAAATACTCGACACACAAAACGGCCGCGCACGCGCGAATATCTATTGAGTTGAGGGCTCTACTATTCGCATTAGTCCAAGCATTGTAGCACAAGCGATATCAAAATATGTTGACGTTAAAACTTATCGATATATCACCGATACATATTTCGTTAAATTATGAAGTAAAATTATTTAATTTATTGATTTCATTCCATCGGCAACAAAAAGTTGGACGATACCAATACCTCTCATGTGAGAACTACGCGAGAACGAGAGAGAAACACGCAAAGCGCGATCCCCCCTGGAGGGGGGATGTTACCAAGCAGAGTGACGACGACAAGTGAAATGAAGTGTCGTTAATTATATTCAAGCCAACAATTTCGGATCTTACGGCTAATTAGTGCGTACGCGATGCATCGCGATCGATAGAAGCTGGTAACACGGAAGGATAATCGCCGACTATCTTGCGAATTTAACCGGGTCGTTAATTCTATCGGTATTAACACCGCGCGCTAACGTAGCTCTAATTAAACGATCGAAACGATCACCTATTTACACACACCGACCGCTCTCTCGCCGCGCCGCGCGCCGGTGCGGTGCGGCAAGAACCGGCTGCGAGACGCGAAATAACGGGCGCAAAATAAAAAGGTGACGCGGCTTAATGACGGGAATGAAGTTGCAACGCGGGCCCAGAGGCTGTGCGCGGCGCAGCGTATGCGTCTCGTCGGGTGCATACGATGTTGCGGATGGCAAAAACAGCGCGTCGCGCGAACGCGCGCGCGCGAGAGAAAGGAGGGAGAGAGAGAGAGAGAGAGAGAGAGAGAGAGAAAGAAAGCATCTCGCGGCCATTAATATGCGCTCGGTCTCTCTTTAAACGGCGTCGCGACGATGTTCCGCGACGATTCCGCACGAACGAAAAAACGGGGAAAAATAAGAAAGTCGATTATTGTTATTATTATTGTTATTATTATCGTCACATCTTTTCATTATTCATTAGTTGTGCCTTCCTTATAACGTACGTGATAACATTTACATGTCCGAATTTCGTCATTATTTTACGCTTCGTTATTTCACTTTGACTTCCAAGAGACGAATAGGGATTGAAACACAAACCGTTGTCGCAAATCGATATATATTGCAAATATTCGAGATATGTACGCGCCTATATATATACAGGGAAATGCGGGATGAAAGATTAATTATTTGTGTTATATTGTGTGTGGAAGACGCGGAATACAAGACGGTATTCAAGACAAGAATACAAAGACGGTAAGGAGGGACAGAATGAAAAGTAAAGAGACGAAAAAGGTAGGTATGAAAGAGAGAGAGAGAGAGAGAGGTACGCGCGTTTCGCACGAAGAGCATCAGAGAGTTCCTCGGGACCCCGGGTCGCATATTGGATATTTTCTGACAAGTTTTTGTCAGTCCTAAACGAGCAAAACGAGTCGCGCGAATGTTTACGAGCGTTGCAGTTTGCACGCACCGAGCGGGTGCATTAAAGCGACGCGTCCTGTTATTAAGCTCACCGGAGCTTGCAATTGGCTTGTGAGTCGTCAGTAGGGATAATCGTATCGCCTCGGCCTCGTTTATATCTAAGGCAGTGCAACGTCGTCCATCATTTCTACGTGGGGGAAAATTAAATTCCACAGCGATAATAAATAAAACGGGCGTCGCGCGCGACGCGTGAGAATTTCTGTGCGGTATAATTCTTTTCGTCGATGCCATTAAACCTCTCACCCCTCCGCTATTTTGTCATTACCGTTGAATTTCGACCTAAGTCGCGGTGCCTCAACTTTCCTCTCGGTGTAGTCACTTTTTTGCGACGCAATGCCAACCGTGAGCTCCGCAAAATTCGTCATTCAGAGATATTCGACGCGCGAAATTTCGGGGGAACGCAATTTATATCCGATACACGTATAACGTAGAGATTTTTCCCACGTTTTCAACCTCCCATACATTTTCTATTCATTATTACTAAGAATCATCTCCTCCTCCCTCCCTCCCCCTCTCCCGGTCGCGCAACGGTCACGGGTTAAAGCGACGATTCCGCGCGCGATCGAGAACACGCATTTGTTCGCATTTGTTCGCATTTGTTCCTGTAAAATTCGTGGTCCCGAGTCCCGTCCCGACGAGAGTCGAGCACGAGCAAAACGCGCACCCGTCGCCTGTTCTACACGATTCTGCCGACATCAAAGGATGCAACGCGCGCGGCCCGTCGTAATGAATTGGCCGGCGAGTTATCGGAACGCGCGGACTGCGCGAGATAAGCGCGAGAAGAGACCAGCCTCTTTTTTATTATTCCCTGGCCGCCGTTCCATTACGGCGTTATTCCGTTCGCGAGCGGTAGTCCTGCCGAGGACAGCGAGAATTCGCATTAAGGAGCATCGTCGGCTGACCGCCACCATGCCGCCGCGCCGGAACGATGCTCGCGAGAATACAGTGGCGTATTTGCGTTATTACTACGAATAATGTGCGTCGTGGTAAAATTGTAGCTCTGATCCTGCGAATCAGACCTATTCCAAGTATCTCTATCCAATGATACTATTTCTCTACAGCAAAAAAAAAGGTCAAATGTTTTTTTCGCAAAATGTGGCTGCCAGTCACGACTTCTGCCCCTAGATGCAATTAGTCCGGAGAAGAGTAGTAAAGGGCAGCCAGACGAAACTCTATTATCTTGAGCAACAGGAACGCGTGTCAAGATGACGTTGTTTCGTCAAAACACGATTAATCCTAGGACGAATCAATTCCTTCTGTGCCGTTGCATCCAGAGAGATGACCGAATTGGAAAGAGAGGTACGGTACGCGAAAAGAGAGAGGGCAGTCTTACGATCAGAGAATATTATGGGAATCGTGAGAGATCGGGTACGTAGAGAAATAGGGTTCCGAAAGGCGCGGATGCGCCACTGCACGCGCTCTCTTATCCGGCTTTATCCCCGAAAGCTCGCCAGGGCCCATAAAGCCCGGGCCAGGGCCGAGTTAAATCAAATTCGTTCCGCGAAACGGTCCTCCTTGGGAAGCGCGTTTCGCGCACGCAAACGAGATTCCTCGGCGACATTCCCAATCGCTCTTCCATATGCATACGGTGCGTCTTCACGAAGGGGTTACAAGGCCGACCGTTCGTATGTGCACACGCGTGTAGTCGAAATCCCGACGTGCCGGCAAACCAAGGCAAAACGGAGGAGGAGGAGGAGGAGGTGAGAACGGGCGGCAGCAGAGGGGGGCCTTAACCCTTGCACAGCCGAAAGCAGGTCACGATATACCTGAGCCGTGCTTATGAATCAAGTATTGTGCACCGATGACCATTTCGCAGAGCTCCGGATCCTGAAGAACCGAAGCGCCGAAGACGATGGCGGCGAGCGTACAAGTCGCGCGCGTCGCTAGTAAATTTCAGAAACGAGCGAAAAAGTGTCGTCGTTCGGGCAAACCGCTTCGCTTGAGTATGTTTCTCATCGCCTCGGGATCGTCGACGATCTAATATCCGACCGTCGACTCTTCCTACCTTTCAGGAGGCGGAAGGATTTTGTCCTCCCTTCGCGCGCACACACACATACATACGAGAGTCTATTCTCCTCGAAATATTCCGCAAGCTCCAACGATTCCGATCTAAATGCAAGAGGCGATGTCGTTCGGGACGCTCGGATCTTAATGGCTAATCTCTAATAGTAGCGAGAGATTTACTAGTAAAGCGTGACTTTGCTGTTTCTCGAGTTCTATCGCGATTTATCCGCGTTGCGCTTACCAATCATCCGATGGGTCGAAGGTTTATTTAATGATAGTTATCATTAAAAACGTGAGATGGTGGAAATCCCGAGTGTATAAGCAGTTTTTTCAGTATGCTTGATGCGCGAGACCTATGAGATCAGTCGATTTTAGAGTGTGTTTCATTCGACACACTGTACCTACCTTTTACTGACAACAATTTTAAAAAGATGAATGGGTTTCTGTTGAAGAGATTATTGAAAAGAAATTTTTTATAAAAATAAGAGGCAAAATCTAAGATCGTATCTTGATGATTCCTGAAAACAGCCACACACGAATAATTTAACTATCTTAATCAAGTGGCAAGAAAGCATTACAACTATTTACGGTGCATATTTCACAGTAAACGGTGGGGAAGCGGGCAGAGTGGTAAAAAAGAAGTTAAATACAAAATTGAGAAACGAGAAAGGTGAAGGAAATATGTACACGGCTTGATATACTACCACATTGTAATACGAGGCAGTGGGAGGAAATTTGACGAAATCCCCTGGAGATCGTGAACGAAGCGTCTTAAATGAAAGAGTAAGAAAGCAGGTGGAGGAATTACATCGCAAAGGGCAGAGGCAGATGCGCGAAAAAGAGTATCTCGAAGAAACGCGCGAGAAAGAAAAGAGGAAGACACTGATAACGAAAGTTGCAGCCGGCAACAAAGTTGCCGCAGTTGCCCTCCGGGCTACGTGCGAGAGATATTCTTTAACCGCTTACGATGTTGCGTGCAAAAATATCAGCGAGCTTTCACCCTGCCGAGTGTCCGAATACGAGCGTATTTCTTTTTTCTTCCTCCCCCTCTCTTTCTCTTACTTCCCTTTGCTTTCTTAAACGGACGCTTTAAATAGGATTTGCTTCAACTTTGCGGCAGTGGCGTAAAGCCGAAAAAGACTCGGTGTTTTCATTTCGGCACGGAGATAGTATTTCGCGAGATATATAACAAAACGACTTGATACACTGAATTCGTAGGTATCATTGAAAATTCTGGACATGGTTTCGGTAAAAATAGTAAGAATCTACAAAGTAGATGATGAGATATTCCAGCGAATCGCGAACGGAGAAAACAAATAGGACACGTAACAATTCCAACTTGAAATAAATACTAAATTTATCTACCAAGTTTGCCGCGACTATAAATTAAAAATGTACGATTTTGACACGAGTTACAAGGATACAAATTTCTGTTAAAATACAATCGACACCAAATTCACCAAAGAATTCGCAGATGTAAGAAAGACGAGAAAATACGTTGATACCGATTGGTGAATTGGTACGCAATGTTTGTTTACTCAATTTCAGAATCGTTCGGACTTTACGCCAAAGACCGTCCGTGTATTGTCAGATATTACGACAAAATTATATCTCGAAGTGTGCGCACCGGCGTATTCGTGCGTTCTCGCCGTCACATTCCTCGCCACGCAGGGGGTTCTGCGGATCGGGGTTTTAATTCCGCATGTAAGACATTGTCCGCTTTAATTACCCACTCTTCGTCGTCGGTGGCCGCGAGCCGCGAAGGGACGAAGAAAAGGGTCCGCCGAGCGAGGGAAGAGAGAGAGAGAGAGAGAGAGAGAGAGAGAGAGAGAGAGAGCGAGCGCGCGAGTTCCTTTCGCGCGAAGAGAATGGACGAGATTATATTGCGGTGAATCGCAACGCGGTGAACCGTCTCCCACCCAACCATCCTCTTCTGTCCTGCCCTCGCACGTTGTGCGGATAAAGAAAGAACACAAATTACTTAGTAATACTCCTCACCGAAAATATTCTGCACTGTCCTGCGGTTTTGCGGTGCTACTCGACAAACGAACACACCCGGCATCGCCCAGTATCGCGGTTTCACACACGAAACACACACGGCTCGTGTGTGTGCGTCGGTGTCGCAAGCGTAGCACAGGTAATTCTATTTCAACATTTTTCAGAATATAAAAGAATGGAGAGAAAAGAAGGGGAATGATGAGGGTAATAGAGTTGTCAGATTTGAAAACTAAAAAGTCTAGAGAGACTTCTACAAGAAGAAAGAAACTAGAAAAATGTAGTTTTTTGTGAAGATATATTTTTTAGGAATGTACAAATAAACATTCGATAATCTGGACATTTTTAACGTTGGTTCGCGCGACAGCGCTGGATACTGAAGATGAAATCTCGACTGTCCAGCTAAAATCTGGCAGCCCTAGATGGCAATATCGCAGTAACGTGCTGTCATGCGTGAGCTATGTACGGCGCAAATTGCGCGTAATAATTAGTATGGAAATGACATTTCATTCTAACGAGTTAGACGTCGAGTACTATACAGAAACGAGCCGAGTGTTCCGAAAGGCTCGCGAGTGACGTGTAGAGGAGTATATCAGTATATTCTCTGTACACTTGGTATTATCCCAACTCGAGCGAATTCCTCGCGGCGGCTATTCCTATCGCGAGTATCGTAACTCCGGCTCGGTGCATTATAAGGCGCGGGGCGTTTCGCAAGCGGCCGTCCGATTACCGACCATCCGTGTCCACTTTCCCTGCAATTACAAACGCGCCGGTCGGAATACGGATCGGCACTCGCAGAAAAGATCTGGCCGCGCGTCTCGTCGCGACGCGTCGGCGGCTTTCATCTCGATCGACATCGGCGCGGGATAAAGACATAAAACGTAACGGGCGTTCGTGAAAGGAGTGCATAATGGTGAAGGGTGTGCCTGCGCGCACGGTGGCATTTTGTCGCGCAGAGCCACGAGTCGATTTGAAACTCCGTGAAAATTGCACTCTGAGCGTCCCGATGAACTTTCGAGTCCTGTGATATCCATTCTATTTCTTCTTTTTTTCTTCTTCCTCTTTCATTCTTCTCGATGAACTTGTGATATTCTCAAACGGCTTGTGATATTCTTCAAAACGGCTACTCATCGTCGTGAATCCAAAGAAACAAGAAGAAAAGGAAGAAGCGACAGAGCGATAATAACGGTTCTTATCCTCTGTGATTAAAGAACGAAAAATGTAGAAATTATGAACACAAGAGATCAGTAGAGTAGTAACGTATCGTTATCGTAATGTTGCTTTAACATTGCGCGACTTTAGGATTTTTATTGGCTATCCAGTTATTGTATCAACTCTTTTCCAGTTAATTCGCATGAATTCCCGGATGAAATCAAAATTTTGATGTCCACCACGTTTAATTAAAATCAATCGGTACGGTCAGCCGTGTGTGTCAATTTATATCAATTTACTTTCTTTTTTAATTTTGACCGAGACTGTCGAATTGGAAGAGAAGAATGGAGGGACTGGTAAAAGAAAGAGGAGCGTGAAATATTTAATCAAGATTATTCGCTATTTTATACGATTAATAAGTTTCTCAAAATTCAGTTGGATTAATTTAATAAAAAACTCGATTAGCATACGAAATATTTCAGAGTTGGCTTTAAATTAAAAGTTCATACAAGTGAAATTAAAATTTTCTTTTCCACTTATTTAATGACGCGATATCATATGAAATTTTCTTAAAATTATGTCATATGGTGTAATAATAATTTCATTGTTATTTCAATGGGTTTAAGACAAGTAGTAGCGTAGAAAAAAGGGAAAAGAAAGGAACGAAGGAAGGAAGGAAGGAAGGAAGGAAGGAATGAAGGAAGGAAGGAAGGAAGGGAGGGAGGGAGGGAGGGAGGGGGAGGGAGGGAGGCAGGGAGGGAGGGAGGAGGGAGGGAGGGAGGGAGGGAGGGAGGGAGGGAGGGAGGGAGGGAGGGAGGGAGGGAGGGAGGGAGGGAGGGAGGGAGGGAGGGAAGGAAGGAAGGAAGGAAGGAAGGAAGGAAGGAAGGAAGGAAGGAAGGAAGGAAGGAAGGAAGGAAGGAAGGAAGGAAGGAAGGAAGGAAGGAAGGAAGGAAGGAAGGAAGGAAGGAAGGAAGGAAGGAAGGAAGGAAGGAAGGAAGGAAGGAAGGAAGGAAGGAAGGAAGGAAGGAAGGAAGGAAGGAAGGAAGGAAGGAAAGAAGGAAGGATAAAAGATCTAGAGGACCACGCAATGCTATCGTCTGCTCTCATCCTCATCCTTTACTCTCATCCTCTTCGCCCGTTCTTTGTCCCCTCTCCCTTCTTCTCTTTTTCGCTCCTATTCTTCCTCGACGTCTCTCTTTCCATCTCTTTTCGTCTGTCTCTGTCTCTGTCTCTCTCTGTCTGCCGTCCCCCCTCTCTCTCTCTCTCTTTCTCTCTTTCTCTCTCCCTCTCTCTCTCTCTCTCTCTCTCTCTCTTTCTCTCTCTCTCTCTCCTTTCTTCACCACAACTATCCTTCTGCTGCTTCTCCCTTTTCGTGGCGCAACGATGTGTGTGGTCCGTCGTGGCAGCCGCCAGGGTCGACTCGCTAATAACACTCTCCGGCCCTTCCGGTCCCCCGCCTGCCTTCTCTCCCTGTCCTTCGCGCCCCCTCCCGACCGCGATGCCGCCGAGGGAAAAGGGTAAAAAGGTACCGAAGATCCAAGGCCGCGGTCCGCAAATCGTCTTCTATGAATGCCTCCACGTCCCCGACGGCCTTAAACCCTTTCCCTTCTCTCACCCCATCCACCCACCCCAACCACCTTGCAATCCTCCTCCCGTGCGAACATCACTCGTCATCCGCAATCACCTTCGGCAACTCAACTTCCCGCGGGATGAAAGGGAAGTTTAAGTCTCTTTCTCTCCCTTTCTCCATCCTTCTCCCTTGCGAAATGTGTCTGTTCGAAACGATGGCGATGGCGGACGATGCCATCACTGATTACGATCAATCTTGCAATTGTCAGTGTATTCTTTGCACAAACTCGATTCTATTCCTACCTTATTAATCAACCGAGTTCTTAATTAAATGTTTACCCGCACATCGTAA
Organism: Harpegnathos saltator; assembly: GCF_003227715.2. Lineage (NCBI taxonomy): Eukaryota > Metazoa > Arthropoda > Insecta > Hymenoptera > Formicidae > Harpegnathos > Harpegnathos saltator. Next base: position 77,552 of record NW_020230045.1, on the reverse strand, counting down.
CGCGATGCGTGCGATTAACGATACGACGAATAACTCCCTCCCAGAGACTTTATCGTCGAGATTCGTATAACCATCACCTTCGCCCTCCCACCCAACGATGAGGACTTTTTTGCGATTTGCCGAGAGGCACGACGCTTGTCGTGCTCGGGAATTTTTCGCATTCTATCGCTTCATTATAAGAGCTCGCCGGCTCGCTCGCATTCGGCTTCTGGATTTGGAGGGCTGGCGAAACTGCCCACCAAGTCGAATCACGCCGTTCTCTTAGAATGTGTAGAAACCTGTTCTCTCTCTCTCTCTCTCTCTCTCTCTCTCTCTCTCTCTCTCTCTCTCTCTCTTTCTTTTTCTCGGTTCCCCTTACCTCAATTTCTTCGGATGGAGCAGCCCCTGTTGTCCTTCCTTCCAGACGGATCGTTTTCATTTTCAGCATTTATGTTTGCACGTGCTTTCGTCAAAAGAATATTTTGGAAAGTATCGCAGTAACGAAAATGTGTGTCGCGGCACGACGGCTGCCAAACGATTAAACGAGATTCGCCGTTTAATCGAAAGGAGGAGACACTCTTGGTTGAGCATGATTCAACTTGTACTTTAGATTATTTGAATATAATTTTGCACTCTGCCGACGGAATCCTCTCGCAAAAGTTTAAACCGATGAGCAAATTTGTTGCAATGAAAAAAATGGTTTCGCAATGAAAGCAAAACCACGACTCTGGGTCAAGCCGATGCACGATACGCATTCTGAAGTTAAGCGGCATGGAAGAGAGAAGGTGGGAATGAATTATGGCACCTTAAAAGACGTCACTTTGCAAGGACCATTCGTACTTTATCGTTCCTGCTGGAGCGCATCCGTGCGAGCACAAAGTAATAATCGATTGTCGGTCGGTCTAAACGCCGAAAATTTACGTCCGCTTTACGAGTCATCCGTTCTCCCCTCGTCCCGGTCTTGTCCCACGGCCTGTGCAACAAAATGCGAGAGACGCGACGCTCGCGACCGCGCGTGAACGCGAAATCCTAAACTCGAAATTTAGAGCCCCAAACTGTGATTTATCGGGCTCTTAAACTTCCGTTTTTTCCGCCCCGCCAGCACGGCCTTTCACGACGAGAGATTACAAACAATAAATCCAAACGCATACGAAAAAGAATTCGTCGCACGCATCAACACACGCGCAGCTTAGGTCTTCTCAAATATCTCGTACGTGTAACAGGATCCGGTATGTAAAAGTACGTAAAAGTATGCTATGCAATATTGTTTCCGGGAAGGCTACTTGGTGTGCTGAAAACCTTAACTCTTAAACTCCCCGAGTGGGCAGGACATTGATACACACCGACACATACACTATTCGTTCCTTTGCCTGGTTGTTCACAAGGTTATTCCCATCCTTTCCTTTTAAGTAATTCACAAATGTCAAATATACAAATCCAAGATTATTCTCTCAGCTTGCATAAAGATAGATAATTGATTATTGTTGGATTAATTATATGTATAAATCAATCATTTGCGCATCCGTCGTTAATTGGTAAAATTTTTTGGCAAACCTTTCATTCTTGGCTGTTTGAGCTTTAAAACAAATATTGCTCGCAATACTTTTGTACTACATTTTACCGCATTTAAATTAAATTCGATACTTTGCGCGCAACATGTACTTGCGCGAATATGCTCTTATACATGGATATAAAACGATAATTTGGATATATGCCGCACGGGACTCACTCAGATTCTATGCATTCTCTCGGAGTCAATAGCGGATAGCGGGACGCTTTTGATCGATCGCGTGTTTAAGCCAATCGTGTGTAAGCGCGACGCGAATCGATAGCGGAATCAAAAACGATCGTGACTCTCTCGTCGGCGAGGCTTCGATCTCTGAAGCAAAATAATATCACCAGTCATCGAAGACAATGGCGCTTTATACGCGTATCTGACTACGCGAAGCCGACGCGCCGCACAAAGTCGCATATTCCACCCCGCAAACAAGCGAACAGGCAAATACACGGGACAAATGTACAGGGTGTGCCTGGCCGAACAGAGTCCATCGAACCTTTCGCAATGTGGATGACGTGGATCGCATGTCGTCAGTATCTCACGTGTCGCAATCAGTGAACTTAATGTAACGTATCGGTTATAAATGGACCAAGAAATCTCTCTCTCTCTCTCTCTCTCTCTCTCTCTCTCTCTCTCTCTCTCTCATTTTCTTTTATCCCGCTTGTATTAGAGCAGTTTTGCGGCATACGAAAAAACAAGTCTCTTGCACTATTTAGCGTCTCAATCGCATCAATCGGTCGCAAACAATTCGTTTCTTTCGATACTATATTATCCACAAGGTTTGCGAATCGTCTTCACTTACGCATAAGCTTAAGCTGCTTATGATAAATTAGCCTCGCTATCCTCGAAGTACGCATATGCTCAATTAAATTAGCACTCGACACATACACTATTCCTCGCTGAACACCCCGTATGTGAGACAGCCGAAGACAAAAGTGCGGCTGTCTCGCTCGGCTCGCTCGTCGCGCGTGCAATCTGCGTGCACACGCTCGCATCGCGCGTTTCTCACGGTGCGACAAAAGGCGCGTGCATCATAACGGTGCCGTTTAAGTCGAACGTTAGACCGCGTTAGACGACCGCGCAACGTCAAAGTGCATTTTCGAATGCGGCCGATAGATGCGATCCGTAGTTTGCGCGTCGTACGCGATTCGACGGAGTGACGGATTAAGCGAACATGCTAACACTATTCCTCCGAAAATTTCCTTAACTGGCATGTTGCTCCGAATAAAAAACACGCACACACGCATATATATTTTTTTCTTATGAGATCAAGTACGTATCAATTCTTGTCTTGCAAATGATATATCGCTTCGAACCAAAGAGTTATATTCTTATCTTTTTCGCGATTGTGCCATCATCGTTATTACGTCATCGTTATTTATACATTTTACTGATAATTTCATTAACTGACGTGCCGTGACACATACGATATGTCAAGATTTACAAAATAATATATCGCGACTTATTATCTTACTTATTATTATCATATTGCACATCAAGTATGCAACAGTTTTCAACAGCGCGCACTAGCAATAGCGATAGCGTTGCGTTACCCGCACCTGGAGACAAATCTCTTCGAGCAGAGAGAATGGCTGAGAGATTCATTGACACAGCCGTCAATCCGTCAGGATTGATGATACATGTCGCAAATGAGAGAGAGAGAGAGAGAGAGAGAGAGAGAGAGAGAGAGAGAGAGAGAGAGAGAGAGAGAGAGAGAGAGAGAGAGAGAGAGAGAGAAAGCGGGAGAGAGCAGTAAGTGCCGGTATTTTCACGGACGATTAGCGACGTCGATTGCATTCGCGCGTAACTCAGGTCTGGGATACGCATTAATGCGAATATCGGTGCATAATTGGCGGTGACGCGTCCGTCGCGATTATATCGATAACCGGGAGTAGTAGAGAGCAGCAGTAGAGTAGTAGCAGCGGTAGCAGTAATGGTAGTAGTCGAGGCCATAGCCGCGTGTAGTAGCGACAATTTATTTCCGAGGCGATCGTGCAAGCAAGCGGCGCGTATCGCATAATGTCGACATTAAATACGTTATTAGAATGTAAAATATATCGTATAGAAATTTATATCACATACGAGAGCGAGCTTATATACGTCTGGGAGAACGCCCATCTCACGGCGTATCTCGAAAATACACGAACACGCCCCGTGCGCGAGCCTAATTGGGTCGCGTGTATGCCTCGCCTCTGCATCTTAATTTAATTCGATCAAAGTCGAATCTCTAAACGGGGGAATTACGATCGGAACAGGCGGGAAGAAAAAAGAGCACGAGATGCTGAACATGAAGTATGACGCGCGATTACAGCGATACGAAATAAATGGCCCCGTCATTAAACATTGATTTTACACTTTGATGCTGTGCCCCAGCGGGACAGTAGGTCATTTTTTATTACATGTCCACGCGCGTCTCCTCGAGAGAGAGAGAGAGAGAGAGAGAGAGAGAGAGAGAGAGAGAGAGAGAGAGAGAGGGAGAGAGAGAGAGAGAGAGAGAGAGCTTTATCTCATCGGAGCATATCTCGATTTTCGATGTCGGGCAATTTCGCAAGTAACGTCTCTCTCGGCGGTTCAAGCGGAAAAATACGGTCTAGTTGATACGTAAGGACGAATCACGCGTATCCGACGTGTTCCGCGCTTTCGACGGATCAAAGGAGGAAATCGGTGATTTATGTTACAAGCGCGGTGTGCTGCTAATTTGCAAATTCCGCGAGCGCGACGCGCCGACCATTAAAGCCTCACAGACGAATCACGCGCGGTGTTTCAGAAAGTTTTCCATTGATGGTAAACCGGTCGTACGGGCTCGCAGCTGAAAGCCATTTGTGCAGTGACACAAATGATTTTGATTAACTCGCCTTGTTACGAGCGTCTGCAGCGATGCAAAGCATAATTAAGTGCACGCCGTGCTCGATTGTCCATTTCCACGGAATGCATTGTGCGTTACTTTTCACGCGTACCCCGCGATGAGATGCTATCATCGGCGTTGCTACAAGACCGGCTAACAACCATATTCATGCGGTTTGCTCAAAATCATGACAATTAGCGCGATCGTTTGCAATTGTGCGGACGCGATGCGCGATCGCACGTGAGTCCGGTAAGGAATCCCGGGCAATCTCGTTGCAAAGTTGTATCGTCGCGACATGCCGTCGCCATGAAATAGTTTCCTCCTCAAAAAGTAGCACAGAAAGAAATCGACAACAGTCTAACTCTTTGAGTGTCAAATTTTTAAAAGTCTGAAAAGTCGAGTTTTACGAGTACGAGTACGAGTTCCGAGATTTTTCCTCAAATTTTCGTACGGCGAGGCGCCCGCGCCGTTTTGTCAACAACAACACATTTACACGTGCTCGCGAAGAATTGCGTATTATCCATGAAATCTTCCCCGGGGAGATCCCCACCCTCCATTTGTACGCGAAATTTCGACTAAAGCGATTAAAGAACGGTCGGAAAAAACAGCCGGGATACTTCAACGATATTGCAAACTCACGATGACGAGTGCACCGCGCGCAACGCTCGACGTTCCGTTTCGCGAGAATGCATCTTCGTTAAATTCGCGTGCCAAAAAGATTACGGTCGCGGCTCAACGCGTAATGCGGAGAACAGGGCAGCAACACGCAGCGCAGCTTTTAATCATCGTAGCCCCCGCATTTCGCCACGGGCGCATTTTCCGCGCGCGACGAGAGAGACTCGACCTACTACTCTCTTTACGCCGCAATCTACTCTCTATCCGCGCGACAAAAACGGGCCACTCGGTAAACTGCGGGCCACAAGAGGTACTCTCTAATTTGTTTGCGGCCGAAAGCTCTCTTTCACGCACGCGTCACCCACGTAAACCCACGTTGATGCCACGTGTCCCCTTCGCCCTCCAGAGTCCTCCTGCGCATGAGACCTCCGTGAAAAACGCTGGCCTCTAATCAACACGGCCAATTGTTATTGTTGCGAGTGCGAGCGTAATTTCGTCGAGCGAATTCGCGTAAGCTCGCGTCGCAGAGAAAGTGAAAGAAAGAGAGAGAGAGAGAGAGAGAGAGAGAGAGAGAGAGAGAGTGCCGAATGATACAATCCAACGATAAAGTCAACAGTGCGGCAAGAATCCTTATCGCTTTCAACCTCAGTATTCTATTTAACACTGATTTCACACTCTAAGGCTAATACACACAATCAACCTAATACTTTGATCAACTTTGATTCTATTTAACCTGCAGCTTTGCCGAGAGCTCGCGTTTCTGCGTAAACTATACATAGCATGTTCTTACGCGCAAGACAGTCTGCATGATCTACTCGGACGATTTTCTAATTTCTGACTGTCGCGCGGTGAAATTTTCATCCACCAGATATTAAACGTGTACGTGTACGTCTATCATTTGATCATTTCGCGCTGAATACAAATCGAAATGCCCATCCGTCTCTTTTTAAAATACGGATGAGAAATTCGAGAAAGGAAATTTATACATTTCCGTCTAATTTTTCCATAGTTCCACGAGATCGTCCCGGGAAATCAACGCACTCTCGCGCAATTGCCGCCCATCGTCATCGTCGTCGTCGTCGTCATGTCGCGACTCGCACGCGGACGAATGTCGCATAAATTTCAGCGCGTACGATCGGCGCGGCTAAAGAGCGGCATACCGCGGAATGAGTTGCGAGAAATGCCGGCGTGAAAAAAGGGAGGAGGAAGAAACGGAAAAACGCGCGTTCCCGTCGCGTTTCCCGCGTCGTTTAGAGGAGACAATCGGCGCCGGACGTGCATCGGCATCGAGCGATTTCTCGACATTCCGGCGTTTACGACGGACGACGAGATAACTTGGCGCGGAGAATTCCGCGTCGACACAGTCGAATATCGTTCGTCGCGCGGCAAGGAAGAAACGGGCGATTACGACGGCTTCTCGGTGTCGTGTACCGCGCGCGCGCGCGAGTACCGCTAGTTTAGGGTCACGTACGGCACGCACGCACGTACCGGCCGAAAGCTTCATTAAAATAAATCCTTTAATGCGCGCGTGCACAGAGCGTTGCGTCGCGTCGGCGGGCTTGGTTGAACTCTGCTCGGGGCTCGGGTATGCGTTTTCAGCGCGCTAATCGCGAGGTCGGCCGACCGCAGAGAGCGGCGTTAAATGTGTAACCCCGTGTGTCTGGAAGTGCTCGGTGATTTATGGACTGTTTGTGGTGTGATGCGCTACTACTATATTGAATTTAAAAGGAAATAAATTCAGCCGTGTAATGAAGCCTGTCGAAGCGTGCAGAGTGGCCGCGCGTAAACTGCCACTTATTCTTTTCCCGCTTTTTTTTTTCAACCTCCCTTCTCTTCTTTTCATTCCCCCATTCTTCGTATAGTATAGTAACGGACAAGAGGGAGAGAGGGAGAGAGGGTGCGCGATTTTAATCTAACTTCGAGGAGTAATCGCATTACTTTCAAGTGCGATACAACTATTATATTATTTCGTTTTCTTGTCTTTTCATTTCCGCTGAGTAAGAATCTCGTAAATATTCTTTCTCATAATTCTTGTATGCATTTCGCGCTCGTACAGTGAATAGACAATGCGGAGTAGCTTTGCGGATCATTTCAATTTCAACAGCGAGATTACCTTGAGTAATCAGACAATCGCAAATAAACGCGCGCGCGCGTGAAAACAGACATTGCCGGCGACGACTTTTAAATTTTTTAAAAAGGTCGATTCGACCAGCAACGTCCAAAATCTCTTCACCGTTACGAGCACGAAGCGAAACAACGTTGCAATGTACAAAAATAGAGTCGATGACTCGTGGGTGAATTTCACGCGATGAAGCGATCAGAGCGACCCGTGATTGTTATGAAAGAGTTGCTCTCACGAGTCCAAGCGCCTGACAACGCGCCTCATTGTTTATTCAGACCACATACTTTATTAGGGTGGAACGAAGACGGACCGAGCTAGATTATGAAATCGACTCAGCCCCCTCTCCTCCCTGTTGCTCGGTGTCTCTCACAATGAGCGAGAGAGAGAAAGAGAGAGAGAGAGGGGGGGGAGAAGGCAATGAGGGAGGATGGAAGGACGAAGAGCGGCGGCGAGTTACGAAGGCGAGTGGGTGGGCCGTGCGCTGTGCAGAGTTGTAGAGGATAACTCGGATACCTTGTACAGAGCTACCGGCGTTTAACTTCTAATTGAATTGTGAATCCCAATGCCGGAGAGCGGCAGCACGGAAAGACCCGGCAGTTAAATCAACTGTGTGAACCGTCTAATTGAATTATCAATCCCCGGTATGGAGGAGGCGCCGAGGAAAAGCCAGAAAGATCCGCGATCGAGGTAACCGGATTAACGAGAAGAAAAATCGGGAGCACGCGGGCGAAGAACCGTTGACCGATACGGTGAGGCGATGAGCAAGCGGGGGCAAGAGAGGAGGGGAAGGAGGAAGAGAAGGTTAATTGCCTGTGGTTTACAAGGATGTAAGATCGAAAGTGAATGTTGATGAGAGGCGAGAGTGTTATATCTCGAAAAAAAAGAGCATCTCGAAAAAAAAGAGCAAATTTGCGCAAATTCTTCGGAGATTCTTCGGAGATTCGATTCGAATACATGTACATACATGTTAAGGCTGTTTCACACATACACAGATATTTTCAGGTATTGCAACTGTTTGATCAGGCCGATGCGAAACGTCGAGGAGAAGTCCATAAAACAGTTGATTTTAGAATTTACAAAACCGGATTGAATTATCCAGTTTTTACATCCAAGTTAGAAGAAGAATGTATGTAGTGAGAGAGGAGAAATTGAATTGAACTGATGTGACACGCGCGTTAACGAAATGAAAGCACTTCTATCGATATGTGCATTTATCTTTCACCGATCATGAGAACTGTACATTTCCAAATTAGTTCGAAACTCGCGCAGCAAATAGTTAACGTCAACAGGTATTGATAATTATCGTCGCGATTTACGTCGTAGCACTACGAACTGTTAGACACTCACTGCTCACAGCGAAACAAAGTTCCAGGATCGAAAGTCGAGCGTAAGCGGCTTGCCGCCGTAACAACTCTCTCTCGCGCTTTCGGGTAATTAATCAAATCCGGATCTGGTGCGGAAGGTAAACTTCAATGAACGAACGATACGTCGACGCTCGCGAAAATATCTTAACCGCATACGGAAACAGGAATACAATCCGTCTAGACGACGCATTTAGCTCGCTAACTTGCGCCAATGTGCAGTGTGATTCGCGTCGCAACGCACTCGGTGTACAGCATTTAATTAAATAATTAATACCAGTAGACGAAGAGGAAATATTCTCTTTTGATAGGTTTCGTTAGTCACACAATAATACAATTACGCGTACCTCGTGTTTTGTCACTATTAATTGCGTTACTCGACAAAATGTAGCACCCTTTCCCAACATTTCTCTCGAGCAAGTTTTAAGAGATGGAAACTTTGTCGTGTCTAACCAAAACTAATTTTGCATTCGACTGTTAATTTCTCGCGATGAGTAAAAATCGTCGGCGGCTCGTGAGAGGAACGAGTACGACGGGGGTGAGAGAGAGAGAGAGAGAGAGAGAGAGAGAGAGAGAGAGGCTGACGAAGGAAGAAGGATTAGCGCGCGAAATGTTTCGGTGAAACTGGGTTTCGCGGTCTGCCGAGCAGATTAAAACTGCAATTATACGAAAAGAATAGCCCGCTAAGAAACGGCCATTGAACGTGGTCGTAAAATTAAAATAATTTAACCGCGGCTCCCCGACACCATCGTCATCGACGGCTTCTTCTCTTCCCGGCTCGTTCTCCGTCGCAAAAGAGAGGAAGGAAATACGAAGGGGGAATGTATAAAGGGAGACTATCCTCTCTTAATGAATTAAATCCACAAAGTTCGGTGCGAGATGACGGAATATAAACCGTGCTGATTTGCATCAAATCAGAAACAACGTGATGCGAGAAAACTAAACGCTAAAGCTAGCCTCGACCAGAGGCTAGATATTGTGTGAATACTTTGCAAATTATTCAAAAATGATACGTATATATTTCCCGAGCTCTATAAATTTTTCAATAAAATACGGATGTCAATGTTTTTTGTTTTCTCTTCTTCGTTTTCTTTTTTTCTGTTTCGTGAGGATGAAGAATAGTCTTTCACACAAGGCGGAGGCGGAGAATAATACGAGAGGAAATGCATAGAGCTCTTGACAATTTATATTCAATTTCCATGCGCGCATGGGCTCGCGCGATCGAGCCATTCCCCAGAAAAATCGAAGGGAACGAAGAAGGCGCAAGCGAAGGGTGCAATCTCTCGCAGAGGGCGGGCCGCGAAATAAATGCGCGCGTCTCCGAATTTTCGAGTCGGCTTTTGTCAAACCGGTCACGTAGGGCACGACACTCGGCATATGAACTATCGGCCGACATCAAGCAGCTCGCCAGGCTTCAGTGACTCCAGCAGAGCCACCCCCCCCCCTCTTTTCCACGTACACGTACATGTTCGGCACGCACGTATACACATAAACACACACAAGCACACATTCCCCTCGCGGCACTTTGCTCTGGAGGATATAAGCGGACGAAACGAGTTTCACCCCCCAAACGCTCGAGGGTAAGAACGGGGCGGGCAAAGCGGCGGCGCGCGATCCGCGATTCCACGTAACCGGGGAAACTTAAACGAGATAAGTCTCGTCGACCGCTATTTCTTCGCGAGGTTCACGAGAAAGCGCAGTACCCGCGAAAAGTTGCTCGCACTCGCTCGACCGCGCTGCGATGCGAGAGACAAAGTTGCACGGCCGAACGCGATGACTGTGTTGGGTGTCTCTTGATAAGAATATCGCCGAGATACGTACACGCGTTGCGCGTTATCCTGCGCGAGATACCTCCGATAAAGTGCTCGCTTTGGAAAGCGAGGCGCGGTTCGTAATTGCGTTGGTATCGCTGGCTACAGTTACATTCGCACGGAACTGAAGTAATTTACGAAATCGCGATGTAAATGTTCACCATTGCAGCTGGATAACAAACACGGGAACTAGCTAGGGCTAGGGATGATGGTCATATTGTCTATCCGAGAAGTGAAGTGTTTAAATTTCGATAGATGGGGGAACGCTGCGAATTCATTCATATTTCAATTCTTCAAAAGAGAATACTTTCTTCGTGTTTATTTTTGATAAAATGTTATTCCTTTAGTTTCGTTCCGTACGAGAAGCTGGACGACCGAAAAATTCCCCGGTATATTATATTCACGTAGAACAGGAGGACGATGCCAGCTTTAAAGTCATTGAAATTCTAATACAGCTCAAAAAGACGTTTCTGCAAAAATGCTGCAACTTTGGCGCCGAGAAAAAGAGAGAGAGAGAGAGAGAGGCGCCGGACTTTTAGCCGTCTGCGTGGCGCTGTCCGCATTTGGGAGTCGTTAGCAGTCGAGTGGAGAATGATCCATCTGCAGAGGACGATGTAGAGAGGAAGGGGAGATCTTTCTCGTGCGAAAGGAGACAGAGAGAGAGAGAGAGAGAGAGAGAGAGAGAGAGAGAGAGAGAGAGAGAGAGAGAGAGAGAGAGAGAGAGAGAGAGAGCTTCACCAAGCCTCGAGATCGCTCATTTTGGAAAAGCCTTAATGCAATCTAGACTGAGATCAGCGTGCATTCTGCTCGGTGCATTCAACGACTCCTCCTCTACCTCGTCGTCGTCGGCATCGCCGTCGTCATGGTCGTCGTGTTCGTTTCTGCAACCGTTTGACAGAAGCCGATGCATTCCGCGCGACATCGCGACTGTCGTCCCGCTCAGCTCGTCTCGTCTCGTCTCGTCTCGTTTCTCCCCTTATTTATTGCCGAGCGGGATCCCGAGCGGACCGGACAAACGGATCGATGGCTCCGACCGGGTCCTCGACGCGAGTCCCCCGCGCGGACCCCGAGACATTTGGCATGTGCGTATTCAAATCTCCGTCTGGGCGAGCGTTCGCGATACGCCCGCGGTAGACACCGAGCAAGCGGTAGACTCGATCGCGACGTTGACTGAATTAAAAATAACTGGCCGATGAGTCCCGCTACCGCGGGATCGCGGGCCTCATCCGATAGTCAGTGATTGCGCGCATCACTCGTGGCATGGTTCCTAATTAGGCGTCGCTCGTAAGAACAACAGAACGTCCGCCCTCCAAGCGATCGCGAGATATTTATGCTGCGTACGACTTTTCAGTATACCGAATATTTTCATTTCATGATAGAACTGTGAAAGAGAAGAGGGCAGAATTTTTCTTAATTAATTGTTGCGACATATAAACTTTGGTATATGGACTTTGGTATGAATTTATCTCGGTTACGATGTCACGCGGTAAAACCATTCAATAAAAATTTCTCCGCGTAAAGTTCCATTTGCGTAAATGTTTATCGTAGAGCGGTAATTCTATAATATCGATTCGTGTGTCTATCAGAATATTTGATCGGCCTCTTGCTTCGATGCGAGAGACACGAGAAACGCCATTGTGCGCGATGAATCGAATGAATAACGTATCGCGAGCTAGGGAAAGGAGAGAAGAATCGACGGACAAGAAGTATGTGCTCCCGCAACGGGTTCTGGCAATTTTACGAGCGTCCGCGGCACTTAAAGATCATACTTTTGCGTGAATTTCTCGTGCAACTGATGAGCCACCGCTAACAATGCCCGGTCATACATCGAAGTCACCAAGGGCACGGCTCTCTCGCATACAAACGGACGGGTTTCGCGATGCGAGTCGCGATGCGCGCTCAGCGTGCCGCGCGCACACACACACTCGTGTTCTCTCTCTCTCTCTCTCTCTCTCTCTCTCTCTCTCTCTCTCTCTCTCTCTCTCTCCTCTCTCTCTCTCTCTCTCTCTCTCTCTCTCTCAATCAAATATCAGCCGACGCGCCTGCCAAGAGGAGGAGATTATGTCTCTCTCTGTAAGATTCCGGGATAGATCGCCGGAATAAATTGCGTACAGAGAGCAGAGCGGCGGTTGCAGCCGGCCTCCGGCCGTAGAATCTATTAGAATATCTGAATTTTCAGAACATGCGAATTTAAAATATATTTCGACCAAATTTGAAAATACATCCGACATCCATATCCGCGCGAGTGTTCCGCACCATTACCAAGAAGATTCATAAATCTCCTATTTTCCACTTCTCCTTTTGCACGCGCGGCAAACAGACACTCCATTATTAAAAATAGCTCGTGCGCTCGTGTGGCCCTGTGGCGTTTCGTATTTTCGCAGCGTGAGATCGCTACATATTTTTCTCCGCGCCCCGAGGGAGATTAAATAATTCCCAATTAAACAAATGTTTCTTCGCCGGCCGGTCGGCCGGAGCGATTCGACTTTCCGGTCTCGCCGGAGGGGAAAAGCCCGGCCGCGCGCCGGTCAAAATGGAATTATGACTCGTCGGTTTATACGGCGGCACTCGTAGTTACGCGTCCAATCGAAAATACCGGGAACGTGGAAATTCAGAAATCGGCGTTAACGAGCGGATATTGCGTCAGGCGGCAATCAAGGAATTAGTTTCATTACGCCGTCTAAGGGCACTTGTCTGTGATCAATTCGAAAACTGACACGTTCGAACAAACACGTTCGAGTGGTCGCGTCGGCGTGTATTTCGCCAGGATTTGGAAGGTGATAGAGGACGAGAGAAAGTGAAAGAGAGAGAGAGAGAGAGAGAGAGAGAGGGGGAGGGGAGGGAGGGAAAGGGAACGAAGGGGCGGAGGAAAGAGAAGAGATCAAGTCCCGATAATTTAATTATCCCGACGCCGGACATAGCGGTATATATAGGCAGGCAGCCGCTCGTCGCTCGCCGCTCGCGACAACGCAGAGAATTGACTGGCTCCGGAATTTCCGCTTCGGGCTTTCAACACCCGAGACACGTCGGGATTTATTTTCCTCTCCATAGATTGCGCATTGTTACCGGCGATCGACGAGAGCCCTAAATCCAACGGCAGGCATCTCGAGAGCATTTGATACCTTAAAAGCGATAAAGATGTGCAACGCTACTGTTTGAAAATTTTATCAGCTTCCCAGATTAGAAAATGCCATCTTTCTAAACTCTTCTCGTCGTCGTATTCTACCCCCATTGTGTATTACCTCCGTTTGCGCGAGTTTACGCAGCAACGAGAATGCTATTAACGCTAAAACCACCGCTACCGACGATTAACATAACCTATTTCTATCAGAGCGGAAGCGAAATGAGATCACTTTGACCGCTTCGGCAGTTTTATTATTGGTCGGTCAATCGTGTCAACACAATTATGTTATTTATGTCCATGTAAGCTATTTATTTCGTACATTTGTAACCTCAAACACACGGTGATAATGCAGATTGGATTATCGTTTGATTAAAGTTCTGATTTTTCGTTCGTTGAGTGATGAAACAAAAAGCGGAAAGAAAATCTCGCGACACCGCGTATTTCTGCGCATGCAAGAGGCTCATCTACGCATCGAAGAAATATATATGTATATATATATGTATAAGTGTGTGTGTGTGTATAACCGCCAAAGGGCACAGATTTCATCTTCGCGAGATAGCTCGATCCATCGGGTGAATATGGGAATCGAGCGGAGAAGATGTACCACCTCCGTCGCGCCGCTACCGCCGTGGTCGTCGTTGTCGTTGTCGTTGTCGTCGCCCTTCTATCTCGATTTATACTTTCCATATATTATCTTCATGGTATTCCTCGTAAACGGATATTCTACCTGCACCAGACGAATAAACACGTTGCTACGCTTGCCAAAGCCAGCACGCAGCAGTCATCTTCTCCGCTTCTCCTTGCACCTTTCGACGACGAGAGCCAGCGGAAGGTTAATAGATTTTATATGGTCGAGGAGCCGCGACTCTATATACAAGCGAAGAGCACATACGCGAAGTACACGTGCGCGCGCAAAGTCGCAACAACGCGTACTCGCGTTACTCTCCGCAGCTGTCTGTATAGATGAATATCGTAAAGTGATTCTCGAAAGAAGTAACAATCACCGGTAAAAACGGCGGAGGAAGGAGAAAACGCGAAAGCACGAAGAAATGTTATCAATCCTCAACTTTTTAATACACATTACACATCTTACATTATGTATCTCTTCTTCGGTTTCTAGACTTGTAATATCAGGTTCCAATTGAAAAGTGTTTCTCAATACGTATGTACAAAATTGTAAAATGTATTGCGTACATGTGCAAATTTATCTTACATTCTTTTTTTCCTCTTTCGCTCGAATCCGTAGATCTATATCATATGTAAAACAGCGATCGCTTTAACACATTTTATGTTGTCTGTTCCACATATATCTCGTTCTTTATAAAAAAAAAAAAAGAAAAAGAAAAATCTTTTCATTCTGTATTATATTTATGTTTTTAAACAAAATTTCATCTCCGTCTCAAAACCATTAACTTTACTTTCACGATCATAGCTCGCGATATCGAGGGACGACGGAAGAGCACGGGGAAGATGACATTATAGGCTACGCTCGAATAATAAACGAACCACGAAAATATGTTTATCCCATAGACGGTTCCCTCGTGGCCTGAACTTTCCGACAACTTTTTTTTATTGTTTATTCGGCGCCAACTTTGCCGGAGGGTCAGAAGGACCGGCCCTTCGCCAACAAGTAGTTCGTTTATCCGCCGGGACTTGTATGCGTCGGGGGATTCTGCAAGCGTCTTGTTCCAGCCGTCAGATTAGCCGCCACGTGTTTCACGATGTCACCCCCGCCGGTACGAGGGGCGAAAAGGAACGCTGTACATGAGCCATAAATGTTTTCGCGGTGATTTACATTTGAAACGACACGATCGCGCTCGTAACGTGATCTCGTTGCGCTCGATACGATTCTCCCTCTCTCCCTCCCCATATCCCTCCAAACGATAAACCAAACAGATTGTTGATCGAGATGGGAGTGTAACACGTGTTAGATCGTTATTCGTTCCAGCACCATATAGCCGCTATAATATAGTGAAACGACAAATTGATCAAAGTCGTTACGCTTCTCGAACGTCCGCATAAAATCAATGGGTCCCGGGAAGTCAATTCATAATCGCAGAAATCTCTTTCTCCCGATTTCACGTGGATAATGGCGGGAGAATGAGAGAAATCCTGGAGACGGTAGGTGGTATAATTCGCGAGCAAAAGGCCGAGAGGACTACTTACTCGCGAATATTGAAACGCAGAAACGGACTTTTCTTCGGGACGCTCTCCCGCGGCAGGTTCAAAGATCGCGTCCTTCCATTTGTTACGGTCTATCCGACGTTTTATGAGGAATTTAATATGTCCGTCCGGGGGATCCCCTCTCGAGATGGGATAATAACCGCGGGTGTCTGAGTGCCGGGACGCGGGCACACTCTTGCGGAAATAAATTGTAAGATTGCAACAGCGCGCCGCGAATATAATAAACGGCACGTCCGAGGCCGCGCTCTCTTGCATTTCCCGCGCCGTGAAATTCGTCGCGTCGCTTAAATCGTACGCCTTCTCGTGCGCGAGGATACACCTTCTCTTCTTCCGCGCAAGCGGAACGAAGAGGATTCGGTGTCTCGTTATCCTGGCTAGTATCTCGATCTCGTAGTTGTCTCAATCACGTTGATTATTCCATTAATGCCGCTACATTCTCACGCGCGAGAGAAGCAGCCCGTTGAGCAAAGTCGACGACGTTCTTTACGTCACCGTGACAATCAAAGGGAATTGCGCGCAAGATGCGACATGAGCACCGCATTCTATGCGTGGCGTGAATTTTTGAAAATTCAACGAACGGAAAAGGGGAAAAAGCGCGAGAGAGAGAGAGAGAGAGAGAGAGGGAATAGGGCAACGAGTAGTGATGAGAGGGAACGCGCGGCCAGAGAGAGACTTCGATCGAACTCTCGCGTAGCTCAGCGCGCTCGTTAAGCGGCGCAGCGCGATTCCTCGAGATATCGTGCCGGTCTTAAATCAAGTCCCTCTGCCTCCCGACTGCTGACTGACTTTGAGCCGAGTCCACGGGCCCGTACACACGTAAAACAAAAGAATCGTTAACGTCCGCCAGGCTCGGCCAACGCGGCGCGGCGCGGCGCGCTGCATTCGCATTCAAATGAGCTATTGCCCATTGCAAAAATGACAACGAGAGCGAGGCGAGCGAGCGCGTAACCGATGCCTGCGCGTGATGCACCGCGAGCCCTGCCTGATCGTCCAACCGGAGAAATGAGAGACCGGTTTGACGATCGCGAGACCGCCTGCGCGAGTTTCACGCG
This sequence comes from Harpegnathos saltator, assembly GCF_003227715.2. Lineage (NCBI taxonomy): Eukaryota > Metazoa > Arthropoda > Insecta > Hymenoptera > Formicidae > Harpegnathos > Harpegnathos saltator. The sequence continues at coordinate 60,901 of NW_020230045.1, read as the reverse complement.
CGCGGGCCAGCCGCGTTATCCAGATCGCGAAATATAAACGCAAAATTGCCGCTTAGGCCTCTCAACGCGAGATACACAAGAGACGTCGAGAGATTATCAAATTGGTACGCAGTGCCATGTCTCGCGTGAATTCCTTTTTAACTTTTTCCTCTTTTCTGTCTCTTTCTCCTTTTCGTTTTAATTGAGACCCTGCGCCAGAATGTTGAGATTTGCATTAAATAGTGAAAAAGCGAGGCTAATGGGATGCTCGCAAAAGCGCCGAAAACATTTCTTTGCGATCTATTCGTTATTAACCGGAACTGTCCGCGGCGATTCGTTTAATTTTATCCATGCAATCGTCGATGCTCGCGAATAGACTAGAATCGAGCAAGCGACGGATAAAAAGAATGGTCGAATAGACGATTCGTGCCGTTTTGCCGTGTACAGAGAGAGAGAGAGAGGGAGAGAGAGGGAGAGAGTGGGAGAGAGAGAGAGAGAGAGAGGGAGAGAGAGGGAGAGAGAGGGAGAGAGAGGGAGAGAGAGGGAGAGAGAGGGAGAGAGAGGGAGGGAGAGGGAGAGAGGGGAGAGAGAGGGAGAGAGAGGGAGAGAGGGGGAGAGAGGGGGAGAGTGAGGGAGAGTGAGGGAGAGTGAGGGAGAGAGGGAGAGAGAGGGAGAGAGGGGAGGGGGGAGAGGGGGGAGTAGTGAGAGATAGGGGGGAGGAAGAGGGACGGAGAGTAAGGAATAGAGAGCGGGGGGAGGGGTGAATGGGTGGGGTAGAGAGGACGAGGGAGGGAGGGATGGCGAGAGGGGGGTGGAGGGCGAGAGAGGGAGAGGAGTAGAGAGGGAGAGAAATAGAGTGGGAGAGGGAAGGAGAGGAAGGGAGGGAGAGGTAGAGAAAGGGAGAGAGGCAGAGAGGGCAGAGAGGTGGTGAGGGTGGTGAAGAAGGGAGAGGTAGGGAGAGGGCGAGAGAGGGAGGGAAGGGGGCGAGAGAGGGGGAGGGAAGGAGATTGAGAGAGGGAGGAAGAGGCAGGGAGGGAGAGAGAGGGAGGAAGGGGGAGAGATAGGGAGAGAGAGAGAGAGAGAGAGAGAGAGCCAAGAATAGAGCAGTAGTCGATGGCGCAGCGGAATTGGCCGGTGCTCATCTTTGGAAACCAACGTGCCTCCGAATATGATTAGCATATATATGAGTCGACTCATCGATTGGTCGACCGACTGACCAATCGATCAATCGATCTATCGACCGATCGACCGTTCGACCGATTGTCCGACTGACTAGCCGATCGTCTGATCGATCGACCTATAAACCGACCGACCGACCGACCGACTAACCAACCAACCAACCAACCAACCAACCAACCAACCAACCAACCAACCAACCAACCAACCAACCAACCAACCAACCAACTAACCAACCAATCAATCTATCAACTAGCTCTCTTCTGCGAGCGAACGTATGAGCGAGCGAGACTGACCGCGTGCGCGTATCCGCATCAATGTTCTCCGTCATTATCTCTCATTGTCAGTATATGATCGCAGAACCGCACCGCCATCGCGTACTCAAGGAACCTCTATATGAAGTTAGTCTCTTTATGAACCCTCCAGATTAACCCTAACATTATCCACAGAGGAGTAAGTACTTTGCATAATAAAGCAGTAAAGTCCACCTTGAATGATAACATGAAATTTTTGCTATTATCCCGTTACCGTAAGAGATCGAATTGTAATTAATACAGATATCGCATACAGATCATCGCTAATCTATTGTGAAGATAAAAGTGTAAGTGATTTTGATATTTTAGAGTAATAATGTCTCGTCACAATACTGTCAGAAAAAAACATTGAAAAAAAATTTATTAGTGACTTCATTTAACAAATAAAATTTCTTGCCTCTTTATCAGGATACTGACAAATATCACAAATATTTGGATAACATTAGAATAGATTATTAATCAATTAATCGAAATCTATAGGGTAAAAATATAAACTCTACTTCATTAATATGCAGATAGGAAAGATATTAATCATCCTTTTGCTATGTAACTAGCGATTTTATGTTATATAAGATATATTAAAAATTAATTAAACGATCAACAGGATTAGCTACTATTTTACGAAAGTTATGCACGTGAGATTAATTACCAAAAGAAATCTTAAACTTTTGCTACTTAATACCACGTTCGAATTTGTCTTAATCTTTACTCTGAGGAGGAAAAGCCGAAAGTTTTCAAGCTGCACCCATCTTGCACCCTGTGAGAATGGTCGGCGCTGCATATGGTAATTTCACGTATGAGCACAATCACTAGCACAAATACCAACGCGCAAACAACGAATCCTGTGTAGCCGCCTCCCCGCTGCCGTCAGAAACTTCAATAATACCTTCCGCCTCCCTCAATTACCTCCTATTTAATTATACCGCTGCATAATTAACGTCGCGAGAACACCCTCGCCCGACGTGACGTGGCGTGGCGTAGCCAGAGGACGATACGTACCGCCTTGTACCAGTTGATGTTCACCCCGGTATTAAGCAAGACTCGATAGCGAATGAACAGAAATCTTCGAGATGAAATTAAACACTCCGCCGATTACTCGGCGAAATTTCGATGAAACGTTTCTCGAGCTACCTTCTTCTCTCTTCTCCTTTCAACCGTCGGTCGGTCGGTCACTTCGATCCGAGGTCGACTAATCGGGAGCAGAAGATATCAGAGTAATCTCTGCTGCATAAGATGAAAAATGATAAATGGATTTTAACCGCTGATATGCCATACACAGAGAAGGAAAAGTCAATAAAATTAACGTGACAATGAACGAAGTAAATGCGCTTTGGAGTCGAAGGGAGCAGTATTTCTGTTTCTTACAAACTAAATTCGATTCTAGAAACCACTTTAGATTTAGAGATTTTAGAGATTAAATTCTGTCTACTTCGACCAAAGCGCTTTCGGTTCGTTACGTCCTCTGTCACGTTACAATTCAACCAATCTTTCTTTTCTGTGTATCATTCGCATTCCAAGAACGGACGATGCAACGCGAGACAATCGCCAGTTCTACTATGTTTCTTTAGCAACTAATTTCGGGAGCGGAGAGTAAGGACAGAAATTCATCGAGTGTCTTGGTACACACGCGATATACGAGATCGCGATTCTTTCTCCGTGCGGAATATGGCGCACATGTACTTCCACGGTGCGGCACATGAAAGATCGCGCACGCTCGATAAAACTTTCACGGGGTCTCTCCTGGTTGCATAATGCACCCAGAAGCGAGCGGACGACTGCGGCTGTACGCTGTTGAGGACTTTCTCACGTTTCTTCCGCGAAATTCTTCCACACCTCGCGTGGCTGCGTATCGAAACAATCGATACGCTTAATAAGACCGGCCTCTCGAGCAGTGCGCGAAAATGCAAATCTGCTCGACCGATTTGTTACGTAACGCCGCACGAATCACGGCCTGAAGCGCAACCTTGTGCTGCAAAATTCATCGACGAAGTGTGTGTTGCGATCTTTAATCAGCCGGTTATACGTCGCTCGCTCTGTGGAACACGTCGTGTCGCATTCAGATTGTTAACGCACTAACCGCTTTTTTCATCGCCGCAATATTCACGGAGAGACCGCACCGATTTGATCCGTACGAACCGAGCATGTATGCGCTCGAATCGAATGAGCGAGATTCGAATGAAAATCGAAACGTGCGTACCAGAGAGAGAGAGAGAGAGAGAGAGAGAGAGAGAGAGAGAGAGAGAGAGAGAGAGAGAGAGAGAGAGAGAGAGAGAATACTTTGCGTATACTATGGCGCAACTGCATTACCAGCCTGTGAGCTCACGTGAGCTGCGAGCGTGGGTCGGCCCCAGGATGGCCCCGTAACGGAAAACGATTGGCCTTTAATTGCCCACATCTGATCGGAAACGAGCCTCGCTCCCTGCCCTTCGCCACTTCGATAGGGCAATAATGAAAGCAACGTCGTTACGGTAATACGGCTAATGCCCGGAGTTACCGAAAACAAGAACCCTTTTTCGTCTCCCTCCTCCCGTCAAATTGCCACTCCCCTCGGGAGAGGCACCCGCAGGAAATTACGAGCGATGGATTCGACCTCGATGTAAGTCTGGAGCTCGTGGCGGCACGTTGTGTCACGTTATCAAGGCGGTTATCGTTGAAAAACAAGAGAGAAGCAAATATTCTGGCAAGGGTTACATCTATAGCTTCATGAACACGGTCGAATTAATTAATTAATGAACGGTCGAATTAGATGCTCCGTACGCTTCCTCTTTCAATTAATGCCTTGCATTTTAAAGGAGAAATTCTGAAGCGTCCATCTGAGAAGTATCAAGGTTCTCTCTGTTGGAGAATCTTCACGATAGTTCACGAAATCGATGTATGAAATCGCAATTGTACGAAACAGTACACGTGCGCTTACGTTGAATCGATTTTCGCGCGAGTGGCAAAATTATCAGAATTCTTTCGGGCGCGTGTCTCTCCGATTCCGACCTCACGGGGAACAGTCTCGCGGAGATTAATCTTAATTAGTGTCGATGCGATTCTATATAGTGGCAGGATTCCACACGCGGTCTTTTCGAGACCAGAAACGATCGGATGCGAAATGTTGCGGCGATGTAAAACAATGGGAGAGATGTAGCAGCAACGCTCAAATACAGCGTCTTCAGCTCGCCTTAATCTCACTTAATCGATACGAAAGTCGCGCGCTTACTCAATGTCACTGACAGGGTCGACGTCGACAGGGAACTTTCGACACAATCGGAGGACGCTCTGTTCCCCCGTTATCGTCGTCGACGACGACGATGGCGCAGCGTAGGCGTTTTCCTGTTTCCTACGACGCGCAAATTTGTTAAAGTTTCACTCGCGACTCTGTCGCGTCGACACAGGTATCGTCCTCCTTTCCTCCCCTCTCCCTCTCTCTCTCTCTCTCTCTCTCTCTCTCTCTCTCTCTCTCTCTCTCTCTCTCCCCTTCCTACTCTTCTTCGTTGATTCCCCACCAAAATCAGATTGCTTCCGCCGAATCTCCGTTCTTCGAATACTTCGCGGCACGGAACGTCTCTTTGAAGTTCCCACGCGCTTCTAAGTTAATCCAAGTCCGTCACTATCGGTCCTGCCGATGACTTCCGGAAGGTCTTTCGTCGCGCGCGAGGATATCTTACGAAGGGTCCTCGGTAGGGCCGAAGGTCGGTGGGGATTGAAACGAGCAAGGAGGAATTAGTGATTTGCAGGCAATAAGAGAACGCGGGCGAGGAGTTGAGTAATCAGGAAGCCGACGAGAAGTTTAATGACATCCGGTCGATAGCAGATGTAAAGCAGATCAGTTCTGATAATTCACGCAAGGTAAATTCGCGTTAATACGTATATCAGCAACGTAATTCATATTGTACGTAAGGTGGATCTTTGTATCTTGATAATATGTTTTGATCACGTTGTATTATCTATTTCAAAAAGTCGGAGAAAAATACTCGTGATACGTGGCACAACACGAGTGCAAAATTTCAAAAATGCAACGTGCTTTGAAAAGAGCATATCATTAAGGAAATGCTATACTTGAAAACGTTACTGCAATCGTCAATATGTTCGATAGCTGTAAGATATATGCAATTTTTCCTAACAATTACAACGCTGTGCTGGCGGTCTCGGGAAAAAAGAAAAAAAAGAAAAATTTATATGTCAAAATAGTATAGTTGCATACAGTTCATCGACTTTGGGTGTACACGACTGATACATCTTTCATACAGCGCGATGCGCGCGAAAAATGGACCTAGCTATCTTTTAAATGGACCTCAATTTTTAATACCACACTTTGACGCGACTGTTATCACAGAATAAAAATATTTAGTACGCATATCGCGCCGGAATGAATCAGCGGAGGATATGACCTCAAATTAATTAAACATTTGAATTCGTAATTCACCGTTGCATTTTTACGTTATGTTTTCCGACGAAAAATCCCGTGATAAATATTGCGTGTTTCACGAAAGATAGAAAGACACCATACAACGGTGTGTCAGTCCAAATCCCCCCCCCCCACTTTTGAGCGTTCTCACGCTTACTTTTGACTTTTTCGCACGATTGAAAAGCGCCAAATTATCGATCATTGTCGCGCGCACTTCCACATTGAACGTTCCTTTATCAGTATCGAACAGGCCACCTGAAAAGGTAATCCGCACCGTTGTCCGGAAAAAGCACTGTCGATGCAAATGGAAAACTGATTGAAGAGTGGTAGCTTAACCACTTTGATAGACTATCGATCGACGGAACACGCAAAGGTATCATTTTGACCTGGCTACACTTGTAATTGTCTCTCGCAGAGATTGGCATACAATTTCCGCCCCAAAAAAGCGACCTTCTCCATCTCCCTCTTCTCTTTTTCATACACGCAAACACACACACACATACAGTTCTCACCAGTTATTTTGCGATAACGCAACTATCAGCCCTTCACGGCACTTCGATGTATGCCGTAAATATAGAATTTCGTGTCATCGTTCTGGCGACATCATGTCGCGTTTCGGCGATGCATGACTTAATTCGAAATTGCAATTTTAACCGAAACATACACGCGCATGAGACGCATATATGAAAGTCAAAAATATGATTTCATATGGGATAACGACATGGCGCAATTCGAACATACCTGTGTGCACACACACCAAAAATGTATTTCCAAAATTTATTCATGTGGTAGTTAGAGATCCAAAGATCATAGGTTTGTTTTCACGTCAGCTCGCGACGTTGGAAATGTCAGATGCGATTAATATCTGTCGAGCCAAGTACAACCTTCACATCGTTGTTCCACCAATTTTCGAGAGTCTTTTCAACGTAAGAAAGAATCAAAATTTCAATGTGAATGTAATTTAAACTCTAACAAATAAAGATTGAACTTGGCCTATGTGAGCTAACCGCTCGCATTTCAAATAAATGGCACAAAAATTAAGAATCTCGAAACCGGACATGTATACTTAGTTTCAAAGCGGTTTGGAAGTTTTTCAATTTTCGTCATTAACATTCAATTAATCAAAAACAAGTTTTGTCGTTGGACCATCGGCTGCGTCCCGAATTTCATCGAGAAAAAAAGTGTTGAAGCCGTTTTGAAACCAAGTGTACATACAATTGAATGTCATGCCTACAGACATCGACATGGGCGTTTCTTTGTCATTGCATTTGTTTGTCTCTTTCTCCCTCTCTCTCTCTCTCCCCTCCCAACCCTCCCCTTCCTCTTCTCGCGTGTGCATGCTGCTTTAGATAACCTCGATTTATCTCAAACGATTCGGAAAACGCTACATTCGGGAAACATCGTAGAATTATGTTTCAATCTATCAAGTGGCTTTTCTGCCTATTGGGAGATAATTTGCAAAAGTACCTCTTATGGTGGTTCTATCGAATTCTTCTCACATATGCGGCGTTGTATCTGATATGTTTTCTCATATGGGTAATATATTATCACGCGTCTCTCTTGATATTTTGTGCGTACGCATGAGACGACGTGATGTTAAGGATTGTCAAAAATGGTAAGTAATAAAAATGAAAAATGCTAAGAGTCTCTGCGAAATACGAGATAATAGATTTGCAAAACTCTTTTATCCACATCTACATTCTCTCTCTTTTACGGTAATCTCTTATCTTTAATAACAATAGGGATATTGTAGGATATTAAATAAAAAATACGCTGAATAAAAATCATGTCACGTCATGTGATGTCGACTGTCCATTTCAATTTATGAATAAGATGTGTAAATAGTGATTTATTATCGCTCAATGAACCTCCAAGTTAACCTTAAACTTTATTTTCTTTTCTTATTAATCAGATCCGTGCAAACGCGTTGAAACAATGTCGCGCGTAAAAATTGTCCATTTCTATCTTTTGGAATGCACATCAGACCGGAAGATGCGCGGGAAATTCACGCAAATTACAACACGAAATTTGTGCAATAAACTCGTCGTTTCTTTCAGCGGACTGTGCGATGGACTCGAAATGCATCAGAGATATTGCATAAAAGCACACTGGATTATACTCGACGAGAAAAAGAAAAAAAAACAAACGTTTGGAAAAATCCATGCCTTTGGCTGCGCTGGTGCATTGTGCATTTAATCTGAAGCGCGTATCATAGTTTTTGTCGGCCGGTGAATTTCACCGATGTAACTCAACGATGCACGACGAAATACTCGCCGATTCCCTTTCATTTTCCATATTCACGAGAAATTAATATGCGACCCCGCGTGCCGCTCTAATGACGCAATATCGGACGTCGTACTCGAAACACGAACGATACAGGATTTGCGCGCGAATAGTATCGCTTTAATTTGGAAAAGACGTTGAAATTTTTTATAGAATCAATTTGACTTAGACACAGGTTGTGTCAATTTTTACACGTTATATCGCACGTACAAACAAAACTGTACGAGCAACATACAACTTTGTGTACAGCTCTCTCCGCGTATGCATTTAAAGTTTATATTTACGTTAAGTTTACGTTAGATTTAGTTAGTAGTGTGCATTATTAAAATCGGTTATGCATTCTCGTTATCTCTCTCTCTCTCTCTCTCTCTCTCTCTCTCTCTCTCTCTCTCTCTCTCTCTCTCTCTCTCTCTCTCGCACGCGCGCGCACGCGCGCGTACAAGAAACGTCTGACGTTACGCCAATTCGTGCGAATTCAAGATACATGACTTTCATCGTCAGGTCAAATTTCACTTTCTTTCGTTCGTCTGGATTAGCAATTTCGCCCACTGCGAGAAAGATCAACCGTTTAAGTTCTCCCTCACGTCCGTTCGTTCCGATCGCGAGTTAAGGAACAAGTTTGTAAGCTTGCCTGGGGATGAAAAAGAGGGAACCGGGCCGCCGAGACGCGCCAGGATTCTCGCCACGTTCAATCCGATTTTTTCCGAAAAACCAAACACCGAGAGAACGCGCGCGCGGAGGGGAAGGACTTTTAAATATCGACGACGCGCTGAATAATTCATCCGGTACGCGTTCGCCGGATATTTCGCCCCACGCGAGATTTCGGATTAAGGGATAAATTGCGCCACTCGATCTTGAAGCTTCCCTCTACCATGTATAGAGATTAATTTAATAACGACGATCAATGTTTTAAACGAATGTAGTCGAAGAAGAGAAACCGGTTGTAATCGTTGAACGTGTGTTCTCGCGTTCTCGTCGATACGAATATAATGTGATCACTCATCTCAATAATAATATTAGCGGCGTAAATTCTCTTTTATAACACAATGAAAAATTTCGAGACGACGTACGAAAATTTTCGACAGTGTTTGTATCATCCTAATACAAGCGTGATTTGTCATAAGATACAACAATATCGAGAATACAACAACGCATCAGCTTTGTAAACTAAAACACGCGAGAAAGATACAACGTGTGTACAGAAAACAATGCAACAATATATATAATTTGGCAGTATTGTTTAACTCAAAAAGTTCTTCGTTACTCGAAAGCGATGTTATAAAGCCTCTGGCCCTGAACATCATGCCTTACTTTGTCCACCCAACGTTCACGTTGTGCGGGAAAAGCAGTGGCCGAACCGGCCGGAGAAAGAGGAAGGGATGGGAAGGGGGAAGAGAGAGAGAGAGAGAGAGAGAGAGAAAGAGAGAGAGAGAGACGCACGAGGAGAAATTGAAATTTCAAAGAACGCGACCCCGAGTCGGTCGATAACCACTTTCGGCGGCCACGCGGCGTCGAAATCGACGGCAACTTCCAAACCACCCCCGCCGACAATGCCAAGGCGTGTGCGCGCGCGCGGCGACTGTCGAACGCACGGAACTTAAGTTCCATACCGTGATCAAACCGACGGCGGGCGGTGCGATAAGCATCGTTTGTGCGTCTGATGGCGAGTATCGGTTGGGCGCGCCGCACTTGAAAGGGCTTACACCTCCCCCTTCCACCAATACTAATTTACCATGCAGGTATCGCGCACCACCCTTTTGCTCGCCACCCGTCGAGTAGCCGCCCGTCGACCAGGTACACGCACGTAGGTACGCTTGCGTTTGTGTGATGGTCCTGTGTTTGTACGCGCTCGCGCACGCGTCCGCTAGCCTCGATTCCGTGGTAATTTCCGGTTCGACTGGCGGTGCATCGTCATTGTGTAAAGGCGAGCGAGCGAGCAAGAGAGAGAGAGAGAGAGAGAGAGAGAGAGAGAGAGATGGAGGGGGAGGTGCAACGGACGGTGCAGGAAATAAATAATCATCGGACGTTTAATTACTTCCTAGACGCCGCTACAGAATTGAGTCATCGAGTGAGAATCGAGCTGGACACGGGATTTACGAAGGTGACTTGATGAGCTGCACACTGCGTAGTAGATAGTGCGTAGATTTTACGTACATTTGTCTCGTGACGTATCTCGTACTTCCGCTATCCAGTGTTTCGCGAGCACGTTTCGAGAGTATTTCAGCCTCTCATTCCGGTACCGCGAAACCGACGCCCTTTTTAAAGATCTAAAAGATCTCGTAGCGATTTCACGCGCTGTCCGAAACGCGTTTCTAAAGTGCAACCTCTAAATTGCGACGCGACGCTAATTCCCAATTTCAAGTATGAGAAACTATAAATCGACGCGAGAATGAAGTTACGTAGCCGAGACGGGTAAACCGATCACTGTAGACACACGACGTAAGCACGGGAGGGGTATACTATACGTTGTGCAAACTCCGCGCACGGTGGCCCGGTGTGTAAGCCCCTAATATGATTGTCTCACGCCCGGGCATGACTTCCCCGTTTGTCACGCTCGCGGGATTTTCTTGTAACGACATTCCCGCGCGCAACCCGTTACGGAAAGTTTGCCGCCTCGCTAAATTAAATATGGCCACGGAACGGGAGAACATTCACCTTACGCCCAGCGCGCGACCCGCGTACCGCCGATATAACGCCGTATCGAACGCGATCTCTCTTCGTGTCCTTTGTTTAGCTCCACGCGTATCGATTATCATGCGCACTTGCGAACAATGAAGGGCAAGCATCCCGCATCCCGTGTTTTCGCGGCCGACGCGTGATGCGTCGCGTCGAAATTACACGTTTCATCCGTCGTCCTCCCTCCCTCTCTCTCTCTCTCTCTCTCTCTTCTTGCCTCTTTTTTCGGTAAGAAAAAAAGTCTTTCTCAAAAAAATCACTCACCGAGATATCGAGAGCGCGAAAGGACGGAGTCCGGAAGCGAGTCAAGATGCGACGGTATGCATGCACGACAATGGTCCCGCGAGGGTGCGTCGTGCCGCCTGGAGAACCGGCACTGGGGATGCCGGCTAAGGTACTCTGGAACACAGGGTAACCGGGATATAATTATTTCCGTGGCCACTCGGCCGCCCCATTTAACCTATAAAATTTGCATACACACGACCAGCTCCCCCCCCGCTCGCGCGGCGAACGCGAACGAGTGAACGCGCGCGCGCTCTACCTGTCTGCCGCCTTGCGTTTTAATCAGGGTCGCGCTGTCGACTGCGCGATACTAAATTACGTTTGCGTGATGTTTACATGAATTTTTTCTTACGCGGGGCCGAAAACTACGCAGTGGCTACGCGGCAGACAAACGAATTGCTTCTTACTCGTGGATTTTGCCACCATGGAAAGGTACATATAGTAATCTCATTTTCGATTGTGAGCGGATATTTTAAGACGAAAGAGAGCAGAGTTTATTTCGCGCATAAATAAATATGAATGAGGGGAGTATGAAAATCAACGGTCATTACATGACCGATATTCCATCAAGCTACGAATCTTGCTTTAATAGAACGGCATTCTGTTAACGCCGAGATAAATTCTTTTATTTTCGTAATGTATGATCGAAAAATCTACAAGTCTCTGTATAGCGTATAAGATAAGCGTATAACAATAATTCTATCATCTTACATATTTCATTTGGAAAAGCAAAGATAATCTTTAGATCTTTTAAAAAAAAAATCGTTGCCACACAACCATGTGAGACATCTTCCGTATCGTTTGTACGTGTCTGTTGAATAAATGTTCCCTCTACTCTTCGTATTTCAAAGATACTCATGGTAGCAACAGTTATTGCATTACCTTGTATATAGAGCCCCAATGTTGCATTACTAGCTGCAGCTTGTACTCGTCAAACTAGACTGAATATCATCGAATATACGTTCTTTATATTGTGCAAAACGTAAGACGGAAAAAAGGAGGCCCGACCATCATGACCGTCACATTCGATCACGTCAGATTACGCGTTGTTTGCACGGATTATGTGCAGTCGAGACGTATGTAGTTTGTAGTCATAGATCATAGACTATGCCTGTGCGTAGATGGCCACCGGACTGGTTTTAATGAAAACTCCTTGCACCTGGGCGAGTCGCACCGAACACATTCCGTGGAAATTTATTTCCACGGGTCCGATCGTAACCGCACGGTATAAATATTACGGCGAGGCTGACATATGTTTCTTTAATTGCGCCGACGTTAATTCCGGCTTGTTTGCGCCGGCAATTCGCGAATGATAACAGCCGCTTGATTAATTACGAACGACCGGCCACCGCGAAAGTCCATGGTGCGCTTAAATAATTAAAATAATGACTAGTGAAATCGCGCGAAGGGCGAACGCCTGCTTTTCGCCCTTCTCTCCTCGATTAATTCACGTTTAATGACTATGCGCGGAAATTGCTGCATTTGCCTATCGCGTATTTAATGAGCAGATCACTGCAAACCGTTACCAATAATTACCATGAAAACTCTTAATTTCAACATTGCTAATTAATTAAATATATTCTCCTAATGGGACCAAATGACAGTTGTTACCACAACATTTGCCAACATTGCCATTGGGAGTATATCAAATGACTAATATCGAAAATAAAATTGAAATAATATATATTGTAATACTTTCTGAGAAACACGTGATGATAACATGAATAAATGATTTTGAAACAGTTTTAGTTTTCAATCGTGTATTTTAACATCGAAAGTATGAAATATATTCTGAACTCTAAAACTTATGAATCAGTGAATTTAAAGCTGTAATTAAAAGTTAAGTAACGCATACACGCACATGTGTGTACAAGAGTATAAAATTTTTGAAAGGAAGAGAGAAAAATGAATAACAAGCCAAATAAGTCGTGAAAACATTCCGACGTTTGCTGTGATATTTGGTGTTTCGCGAACAATTTACCGGCTAGCAACACGCGCATCGTTTAGCTCGGAGAAGGTGCACTGTCGTTTTTCCAGCAACGCATCGAAATTCCTCTTGATTGAATTTCGATTATTCGCGACCGCTGCGGCAGAGTGACCTGGCCGCGGCCGCCGCGAATGGAATTGCTGCGCAAACACGACCACCCGCAATTCCCGAGTTTTCAGAAATATATATGTCGCCGCGTTTACGCGGTTTGGAAATCGCGCGCGCACGCGCGCGCGCGCGCGCCGTACCGCGAACATCTACAAAGATTTTCGCCTTCGTTTCCGTCGCTATTTCGATCACGAATTGTCATGACGTGACGAAACGAAGACGTATCCACTAAGAAATTTGCAATGAACTCTTCCTTACATCGCGAGACTGTTATTTACTTATGATACATAAGAGAATTTTGAATACACATTTTGAATATCAAATATAATATATTAGGAGCGCAAAAAAATTCTGAGCCCTAGATTTCATACTACTGAAACCACAATTTAAATTACATTAATTTTCCCGCCCTCTTGCGGTTTTAAAGCAGTGACATTTGGTCTTTCGAACATCGTGCGATTTGGCGTTTGATGCACATAACCTTAAAATCAGCAATGTTCACGATGGCAATAACAAAAGAGCATATTCGATTTTCCATCCACTTCGCGTTTCATCTAAAGAAAAATGCTGCTGAAGCCACTGAAATGATCTGTGTTGCATATGGAGAGAACGCTGTAAGTTATGCTACGTGTAAAAGGTGGTATCAAAAATTTCGCCAAGGAGATTTCAGTCTTGAAGATGAACCGCGTGCTGGACGCCCTCAAAAGATTGAAACGGACGAACTGCAAGCATTGTTGGATATAAACTCTGCACAAACTGAAAAGGAGCTTGCAGAGCAACTTGGCGTTACGCGACCATCCAGCCATTTCCACACGTTTACATGCAATGGGAAAAGTTCAAAAGGAAGGCAGATGGATTCCGCATGCACTGTCCGAAGACAACAAAAATCGACGGCGTGACACGGCACTCACTTTACTTTCAAAGTTCCAGAAAAAGGATTTTTTGCCCCAAATCATTACAGGTGATGAAAAGTGGATACTTTATGATAATCCGAAGCGTAAAAAATCATGGGTTGACCCTGGTCAACCTTCGACATCGACGCCAAAGACCAATATCCACGCCAAGAAGGTTTTGCTTTGCATATGGTGGGATTGGAAAGGTGTATTGTATTACGAGTTGTTACAGCCGGGTGAAACAGTAACGGCAGATCGCTATCAGCAACAATTGAGCAATTTGAGCGATGCGTTTGAACAAAAAAGAGGCCATTTACTGGCAAAGGACGTCGTAAAGTGATACTGCTTCATGACAATGCCCGACCACATGTTGCGAAAGTGACTCAGGACCATATCTTTGCGTTAGGCTGGGAACTTCTCCCGCATGCGGCGTATAGCCCAGACATGGCGCCTTCCGATTACTACCTATTCCGGTCTCTGCAGCATTTCTTGGCTGATACACATTTTGTGACACTTGAAGAGATACGAAAATGCATTGATGACTTTATCGCCTCGAAGCCGGTGAGCTTCTACCATCAGGGAATTCGCAAACTGCCCGAAAGATGGCAGAAAGTCATCGATGCAAACGGGGAATATTTCGTTGATTAATATAGTTTTGTTTGTTTTTAAATAAATTTTGAATTTTGCAAAAAAAGGCTCAGAACTTTTTTGCGCTCCTAATAAATATATGGAGCCGTTGTTCTCTCTCCCTCTCTCCCTCTCTCTCCCTCCCCCTCCCTCCCTTCCTCCCTCCCCCTCCCCCCTCTCTCTCTCTCCGGAGAGCAATTTTGTAGACTGACTCTGACTAATAAACACTTAAAAAGAATGTAGAAATTTAAATGCAAAAAGTGTATTCTCTAAAAGTTGTCCTATATATTCGTACGCATCGTTACTTTATCGTCCATCTTTTCTAATTATATCGAAAAGAAAGAGAAAAAGAAACAGCATCGACTCAGAGAGATTCGGTCTCATTCGTCGTCAACAATAAATGGTAAATTCGTGGTTGACTGTGATAAATCATCGAGAGACTCTGCATAATGTATATGGTATGTCAGAAGGGCGGACTTACGTTTCGCGATGCCGGCTTTGCCCGATTTTAATAATAATGCGGTAATGTGTTTCGGGCTTATGACCCCGTGCACCTTAATTGCGAATTCTAAGTCTATTTTGGCGAGCGGTCATCCTCCGCGTAAATAATTCAGGACGCACATGCGACCGTGGTCGCTCGTGCATGGATGTATGCGGGCCGTAACTAGTTTACTGATTATTAAATGGACCACCCCCGTGTGCACCCTTTCAACGCCGACACGTATGCTACGACTTTGGCACACCGACGTGTTTACTCTGGCCGAATTCTGGAAGAATTTATTCAAGACGTTTAATGTCTTAATGGTTGCATGCTCGCACTAACTTCCGCTTCGAATCTCTCCGGATCTAATTTGTTGAGAATTATTTATTAAATATCGCACGTTTTCTTTTGCGAAAACTTGTCCGAAACATCTGACTTTTGGCCGTGGCTCAAGTACGAGTACCTCTTTCGCCCCAATAAGAAACAATTCAATAACGTTTCAATAACGTTTCAATATCTTAAAAATGAAACACTGCGTAAGAGATATCTATTTCAAAAAAGTAAAAAATTGAATTTTACTATATGTTCGTGTGTATGTCCTGACATTCAGCCCATCAATATTAATAATTTGTCAATTTGAAACGCATATAATTTAAAAGCTATCCATGTGCCAATATATAGTTACAAGATAGAACTTTCACTAATTTATAATTTCTAATGCACAACTAAAATCGTGTTTCTAATAAAAGATACATGGACGAAGAAAAGAATGCGCGATACATACAATGCGTCGATGTATGTAACATTGAGGTGTTAAGCTTTTGCGATTAATCGTTTTAACGCTTTCAGATTGCAAACGCAGATGAACGCAATGGGATAAGAGGGACAAGAAAGGAGATATCAACGAGAACGATAAAGCATCCAATACTTTCGGCCCGCAATTTTCTTTCAGACTTCATTACGTTTCCCTCAAACGATCGTGCCGATAAACACTCGGGCAAATTGCTCGTCGTTAACCGACGCTCAATGCTCCCGGCCGACAAATTACACGGAAAAAACAATTTGATGAATCCGCGGGAAAAGAAAACACGATAAATTTGTCAATCTTAAATACGATTACGGTGTCTGGAAATTCTCGTTGTTGCATCAGCATAAGGCGAGAACGGTATAGAAATAAATAAATAAAACTAAAGGTAAAATAAAAAACAGGAAAACAAAAAATTATCGCTCGGGATACCGCACAATAACGTATTTATATGAACGATCACACAAAATATTTTTGATATTTGACACACATTTGATGTTTCTTTTTTCGTAATGATTTCAATTACGTCGAAAAGAAGAGATATTATCTATCGAAAAGGAATTGCAACTGTTAACTGCAAAAATGCTGGAAAACATTAAACAGCTTTTTATCGAAATTACTAACAAATAACATTGGAATTTAATCGTACCTAGTTTGATTTTCTCGTCATTTATGATTACTTTTAAATTCTCATACAAACAGAGAATAAAATCACTGGTGTTAATATGAAAACAAAATGTCAATTTTTCCTCCTCTTTATATCAGAGGATTATTAATTTCTTTTCTACTTATTCAATACAACCTCACAAATAGAGAAGAGTCCGAGGGAGGACAATGAGAGCAATAATTTTCCGAGATTTTGGTGATTTCCTCTTCGCTTCATTTTCTTCCTCCCCTTTCTCTCTTCTTTTCTCCCTCTCCGTTACGTCTCTCAACGTTTCCGATTTCCTTAATCTCGTCGCCTTATTCCCCGAACCTCGGCTTATATTTGTTTTTACGTTTAACTACCCGAATATTTCGAAAAGTCTCTGTTAACGCGGAGCATACCATGATATAATTCCGTCTCGTACCACAAAAGCGTCGTAGTAACTTGAAGTATATATATGCTAGAGAAACTAAATAATTAAATAAACCTGGAGAGAGGCTGACGACGTCAATTTATTTCTCGTTGTTTTAATTCAAACTCTCCCGCGGAGCGTTTCGCATTGTCTCCCGCCTCTTTCTTTCACTCTCTCTCTCTCTCTCTCTCTCTCTCTCTCTCTCTCTCTCTCTCTCTCTCTCTCTCTCTCTCTCTCTTCTTTCTCCTCAACTCGCGGTGACACTCTCCGTCATCTTACAAGAGGAAGACCAAAAATGGCCTCCTCCGATTTCGACGAGCTTGACATATGTTATAGTATTACTTCCCCACTAATGAAGGATAAAGCCACTCGACGCAATGCTCAAGCATTCGCGAGAAAAATAAATTTAAAGTTTTTGGTGTTCCTTATGTACTAACAATAAGTAGTAAAAGCGGGCCATCAGCGAACGGCCGTAGTCGAGGCCGTAAAACGACGCTGATACGCTGCGTGTCGCAAGTTCGAGTGCCGCTTTTCCTCCATTTTTTTTATTTCCATTTACATGAATATATATATATATATATATATATATAATTGTACAACATATTTTTAAGAAAAATATTTTTTTGTGCATTTATTCGCTATATGTATATATTTTTATATTTTATATTTTCATTCATTTTATTGTTTTATTGAGACAAATATAGGAAAATATAAGATAAAGATGAGGTTAATAAACAAAAAATTGAAAGTATTTTGCATTATTTCTTTCACTATTCATAATATACTGCGAACGCTAGTTGTTACTTGACTCGAATGAGTTTAACGGCTAACGTTCAAACTATCCAACGGCACATAAACAAAACGAGTTTTCAGATAGTCTTCGGGATAACTAAAAAATAAACCCATTCAAGAAAAACTCTATATAAGAGACATCTATTGCCGATACTATAATGTGGGAATATAAAATAAAAATAAAAATGGTATAAGTATAAAATTATTTAAAATGTATTCTATACATAAATATATATAACAAATAATAGCGAATAAAAATAAATATAGCCACTTCCTGCGAAAGAAAGTTTTCAACAACCACAGTGCTGTTGAAAATATTATCCGAGAGTTTATCAATTCCAGGACGTTAGAATTCTACGTTACCAGAATAAATAAATTTATTTCTCGTTGGCAAAAATGTATTGATTATAATGTTCTTATTTCGATTAATACACTTTATTCTGAGCTGAGATATACGCGTTTAAAATTAATAGTTAAAAACTGACATTATTTTCCTATCATCTCAATATATATAATATATATATATATGTATATGTATATGTATATGTATATATGTATATATATGTATATATGTATATATATATGTATATATATATATATATGTATATGTATATGTATACTAGTGCGCTGTCTACTATGACACGATCTATATAGAACGCTCTCTTGCGTTCTATATATATACGTATATGTGTATGTATATATATATAGTATATGTATATAGTGTATGTATATATAGTATATATAGTATAGTATATATAGTATAGTATGTATATATATATACATATATACAAGATCATCAAAAAGTATCGGACCCCCCTAATATCTTCAGTTAGAATGCATTTTGGAGAAAATGTCCAATAGCAAAGTTATATGGTTTCAAGCGGGGAGTAAGATGATGACCTTGACTTTGATCTTGACCATGTCCTTCAAAGTCAACCTTATTTTTTTTAATGGAACCTCCAACTATCTCGAGAGCTTTTCAAAACACTATAATAAAACATTTTTTCATTAAGTACTTTTTGAGTTATTAATGTTTGAAGTTAACAATTTTTTGACACAAAATGTAAAATATCTTGTAAAATATTATTTAGTTTTCATTAATCATAACTTTAATACTTTTGTGCGCGAAATAATGAGACCAATTAATTGGTTTAAAGAAAATACATTAATCGAAAAGTATCGGCTCCCCCTAATATTTTCAGTAAGAATGCATTTTGGAAAAATGTCCAATAGCAAAGTTGTACCGCTTCAAGCGGTTATGCTAGTAGGCTATGGCGGGAAACTACCCGAAAGTGATCGCGAGAAGCTGCTCGAATGCGTGATGTCCGAAGGTGTTAGCGAGAATCTGCCCGAAAGCGTTGGCGGGGCCGATCTTTATTGTCTCACTCTCGCAGGCACCAATAGTAATACCAATAGTAATACAAGCAAACAATGCAGATCACTGATTTGAATCTTTGATGCAGTGCTGTCTTCTTCTTAGAGAGCAGCAGTCACCTCGTGGACGAAAACGAATAGCCCCAAAAATTGTTTCTGTAACAAAAGAAGCCATTGCGCTTCAATTGATTGTCCCAAACATCTTCATTTTGTTTCCAATAGCCCAGAATATTTTCGTAAATATTATTAATTGATCTATTAAATTTTCAGTTGCTCAACGAGCTTTTTGCTAGTGCTGGTTGAAATAAACAAATCGATAGTTGGACCAACACTTAATAATTAGTATTTTTCTCTACTTAATTATTTAGATCAATTTCCTATCACTTACCTGATTAATTCTTCTTTGCTCTAATTAAGAATAGCGGAGCTTTCTGAAAGAGATCGAATAACACTGTTAATGATGCGAGGATGGGGAGATCAACAAAGAGGGTATAAAACAGTAACGCGATTATTTAATGAAAATTTTCGGAATGAAAATAATAGGATCTCCAAAAGTACTGTAATCCGTACTATTCAACGTTTCGAGGACATTGGTAGCGTTAAAAGCCGCCCAAGATGGTAGACGTAAAACAGCAACAAATAATGATAAGGCATTAGATGTTTTACATTCTTTCGTTGAAAGTCCCCACATTTCCATCAATCGCGTTACACAAGAACATGAAATCGGTCATGCATCTGTCAGTAAAATTCTGAAATTGAATAAATGGCATCCATACAAACTCCATACAAACTCCATTTGGTCCAAGAGTTGTCCGAAGACGATTTTGATAGGCGCATCGAATTTTGTGATCTTATGATGGAGATGATGGTCGATGATCTTCTATTACTTAATAATATTGTTTTCTCTGATGAGGCAACATTTGAACTAACTGGAAATGTAAATAGACACAATTATAGATACTGGAGTGACGTTAATCCTCACTGGAAAAGAGACAATCATACCCAATATCCACAAAAAGTTAACGTATGTATTCTTAATGGTAGACTAGTTGGCCCTTTCTTCATTGAAGGCAATTATGATATAATTTGACAGTACAAATATGCAGTCATGCTTCGCGAACAAATTGTTCCAGCTATTCGAGACATAGCTAGTGGAAATATGGATGAAATTTATTTCCAACAAGATGGAGCTCCATCTCATTATGGTGTCATTGTCCGTCAATATTTGAATGAGGTCTTTCAGGACAGGTGGATAGGGCGAAGGGGTCATATTGAGTGGCCACCTCGGTCTCCGGACTTGACCCCACTTGACTTTTTTTGTGGGGTTACTTGAAAAGTAAAGTTTATGCTACCAAGCCTCAAGATTTAGATGATTTAAGAGGGAGAATAACTCGAGAGATAGAACTAATATCGCCGGAAACGTTCCGGAATGCGGTTTCAGCTGTTTATAACAGATTGGCACATTGCCAGGCTGTTGAAGGGCAACAATTTGAACATTTGTTGTGAATTGTTTGGTACAATTGAATATTTTACCCAAGCTGACCAATTGGAATGAAATTCGCCTTAACTGGTCGGAATCACACACCACTCTTGCCTTAACTGGTCGGAATCACACACCACTCTTGCCTTAACTGGCCGGAATCATACACCGCTCTTGCCTTAACTGGTCGGAATCACACACCACTCTTGCCTTAACTGGCCGGAATCATACACCACCTAACAAATTGTTAACTTCAAATCTTTATAACTCAAAAAGTACTTAATGAAAAAATATTTTATTATAGTGTTTTGGAAAGCTCTCGAGATAAGCTATAAGAATATGCAATAAAATGTTGGGGATTCCATTTAAGTAAATAAGGTTGACCTTGAAATGACCTTGAAGCACATGGTCGAGGTCAAAGTCAAGGTCATCATCTTACTCCCCGCTTGAAACCATACAACTTTGCTATTGGACACTTTCTCCAAAATGCATTCTAACTGAAGATATTAGGGGGGTCCGATACTTTTCGATGACCCTATATATATATATATATATATATATATATATATATTATATATAGAACGCAAGAGAGCGATCGTGGCATAGTAGACAGCGCACTAGTCTACAAAGCCCGAAGATCACGGGTTCAATTCCCGACAGAACCAAAGTTGTATGTACAATCGCGCCTCTCCTCTCGGAAAGCAATAGCAATCCACCGAGAGTATTTATATATATCCCTACCTAGTAAAATCTCTCTAATCCTCCAGTACCTGCCGTTTCAGAATTGGCGTTAAACTGGTATTCGGTTTCCGTATAATACATGTGGATAATAATTTTAAGTGCGCAACGCATGTATATTGAGAGAGAGAGAGAGAGAGAGAGAGAGAGAGAGAGAGAGAGAGAGAGAGAGAGAGAAAGAGATCGCCAACGTCCGAGA
Organism: Harpegnathos saltator; assembly: GCF_003227715.2. Lineage (NCBI taxonomy): Eukaryota > Metazoa > Arthropoda > Insecta > Hymenoptera > Formicidae > Harpegnathos > Harpegnathos saltator. Next base: position 39,256 of record NW_020230045.1, on the reverse strand, counting down.
TCCGGCGGGATTTATGGCACAGCTAAGAAGAATATTACAATGTATAAACTAACTTCCGAGACACACGAAATGCTATAACGACAAATGCCGGATCGCGGATAGTGCAATAACTACCAAGTGTCGCAATTGAGTATATGGGGAATGGTTTTAGATCTTCGTTGGCTCAAAAAAAGCGCGGCAAACAGGTACTACCGGAGAAAATCTCACAGAGAGCTTGTTAATATTAACTTATTGCTATCAACATTAACATTCGTAATAAAGCGAATCGCAAGATTCGCAAAAACATATTAATTTTCGGGATAGCAAGTTAACGAGGCTGCTTCAAACATCTTTGGGTGGCAAAACACAATGTGACGGCTATTTGCGCATCCGAGAAAGATATTAACGATAATGTGCATTGAGTCTCGCTTAATGCGGCAATCGCTGTATTACGGATGTTAATGTTAATAACGATAAGTTAATATAACAGCTTTCCTTGAGATTTTCTCCGGTAACACCCGTTTGCCGCGCTTTTTTTGAGCCGGCGAGGTCTACCTTACTCAATTGCAACACTTGTATCGCATCATCCGAAGCAACATCAATTGATCGACTCTCAATTGTCTACGATAAACAATTTCATCATAATTTTTAAGGTTTACGATGTGTAAACTGTTTTATCAAAAATTTCCAAACATTTCATACATAAGGTTAAAAAGAGAAATTGGTTTGATAAAAAGAGCATTCTTACAATTCTAAATATTGAATGATTCCTGCTGTTATATTCATTCATATTCGTTTTGTTCATTTTCATCGGTTTTTCTATTTTTATTACTCCTATTTATTAACGACAATATATTTCCTGGGCCATTCACCTCTTCTTTGCATTTTAGAAATATTTTACTATTTTCATCTTCGTATCTTTTTTTAAATCCGTGTCTTTACTTAATAAATCGTTAATTTTTTCATTATAAATTTTTAAATAAGACACTCTGAAAGATCAATAAATTGTTAAACTAACAGAGAATTTGTATCATCATTATTACATGGGTAAATTTTTAACAAAAAAGAAGAAAATGGAAAGCTGTGAGAAGCTATCTTATGATTATAGGAAAAAATATACCAAATAGACTATATATTTCGGATAATTCGCGTTCGCGCGCGAGTCGCCGACATTTGTACACAAAGAGACTTGTCGATGGCACACATGAGTTGAGTTCTGGGTAGAATTACTGACTACTTGCTATATAACGCATTTCGTCAAAGAAACGTACGTACAAGGAAAAGTACGAAGTTGTGCCAGACGGGGTTCGCATAACTACCCTCGATTCGCATCGCACCGCACATCGGCCGTTTCCTTCGTAGGAGCGTTTCTTGGCTCGCCGATCCATTAATAACTGTGATGTATGTGAGAATTTCTCGTTACGGGACGTTACGGCAACTAACGCCGCCCAAGAATTGACAGTTTCTCGCGGGACCTCCGCAATAACTTCCGCCGCGCAAATTAACGAATGAGTTGCAGTTTGTAGAGTGTTCGCAGAGTGACTAGTCGCCTACTAGTTTCGCCGCGCTTTGACAAGCTCTAACAGATTCTCCTCTCTCACGTAGAAATATCGGCTTTCTGCTCGACGCGCGAAGCGCTATCGGCGACTATCGAGCCGAAACGCCCATTTTCGACAAATTTACTTTCAACACGACCGCACGAAACTTTGAACCTTTCGAGTGACTTTCTGGGGGAAGGAGAAGGGTGGGTGGAGGCTCTCCGCGCGAAAGATTTGCAACAAAGTTTCACGTTTAAAATTACACAAACAGCTAAGGTCCTCGCCGCGTGGAAGCGCGGTGAAGCGCGCGCTGCGCTTCACCCGCGTAATTTTAAGCGAGAGTAATTTAATCATGTATATCCTCTCGAACGAGGAGAGTGCTACTCTCCGGCACTTTTCGGCTAACTTTCGGCCCACCTTCGACGAAGACATTCGCGATAAAGTTTCGACTGCGAAACTGCGCGTATACGAGTGAACGCGCGAACGCGTTGCGTAAGCGAGGGAAAACACATTTTCGAAACGAAATTGCACTGTAAACCTTCTCATCCCAAAAAGATGGACGAAAGTTAGACCATAGGATAGAGTAAAGTAAGCTCTCTATTCGAAGGCGGGAGGGAGGAGGATGGGCGATGCCGAGCCTTCGTTTCGTTTAATTGTCGTCAAACGCAAACCGGGCGAATGGGACGCTGCGCCTGAAAGTGCAGGGGACAAAGGATCGAACGGAATAGCGGGACAAACAAATGCAGAGAGAATACATCGGGGGCGACGAAGGTCTCGTTTGTGTACTGTCGTTCAGCACTGCTGTTTTGTACGACTTTCCGTGCGTCGTCCGGCGACGCGAGCGAACAACAGTTAACGACGAATCACGAGCAACGAATTGCAGGAAAACACATCGGAAGGATTCCCTCGTGGTGTGCGCGTGGGTTATTCCAATACCTCGCAACGAGAACAATCAACGTCATTTCGCGATTCGGAGATAAAAGGACGAATTTCCTACATTAGTGTGCGCAACGTGTGTTCGCTCACGCCCTCCCCCCCTCTCTCTCTCTCTCTCTCTCTCTTCGTCGGTAAACCAGAGAATAATGTTAGTCGCGCTATCTCTAACAAGACCCCGTTTAATCAACATCACGATGCAAATGAAGATACTGTATATTCGTATTTATATCGCGTGCGATAAACATCGGTCTATCGAATTGAAACGATCTTTCATTTGTTACAACGATATGGTATCATACGATATGTAGCGTTAATTATCGCCGATCATTTACCTCAGATTAACTCGCTTCGATCAAGTCGTCTCGATCGAGTTGCATCGACGGCAAATTACGTCGAATTGCACTAGCTCTACACGACGGCTAGCTCTACGAAGCGCCGCAATGCTTCAGATTCCGATATTTCCGCGCGCTTAGATGCGAAAACGTTCGACGAAGCTTTCTAAAAAAGAGAGAGAGAGAGAGAGAGAGAGAGAGAGAGAGAGACCTAAAAAGGAGACACGAGTGCGAGAGTAATCGTTCCTGTAGGAAGAAAAAAAGGCCCCACCAGAACTAGGGGGTAGCTAGCTAGCAATCTCTTTGGCTTTCTTACCGTGCGCAAAAGTTCGGCCGTGGCTCCGACGCCGGTCGATTTAAGCGGAAGTAAAACGCGAGAGGGGGGGGAGAGAGAGAGAGAGAGAGACGAGTTTCGAGTAACACAGATGCGTTTACCTCCCTCGCCCCTCACTGCTCAACGAGTTAAACCGCAAACTCAATTGGACGTCAGAAAGAAACTCTGCAACAAATGGCCAAAGTCTGGCGCGGACGCGGGCCCCGGCCTCAGTCATTTGACGCCTCATTTCTGCCGCCGCAAAAAGCGGGGTAACGACCAGAAGCGACTGCCACGACCCGCGCGCGAGTATCGACGTTCAACGTTTACCCCGGCTCCAGGGAACCGCGAGATGATGGGCATTCGCGTGTACGCTGCCGCATGTATCTAGGTTCTATCGAACTTTAAGAAATAAAGTAATTTTTCTTGATAAATCATAATATACAGGGTGAAGAAAAAACCCCGGGACCCCTGAAAATTTCGAAAAATATACACTTTATAAAAAAATGTTTCAGACAAAAGTTGTAGCGTTGAAAAAGATCTATTTACCGATCTTAACAATTTGACCTTGGATGGGGTCATCAAGGTCAGGACAAAGTCACCTTGGATTTTTTAAATAGAACCCCCAATTTTTATTGCCATATTCTTATAGCCCTTCTTCAGACCTTTTCAAAGCACTATGGTTTTATCCAATTTGAATAAGCTGTTCCGAAGTTATCGAGTTTTTTAAAGTAAGATATCTAGCCAACTAAGGCAAGATCGGAGGATGACCCAGCCAACTAAGGCAAGATCGTAGGATGATCCGGCCAACTAAGGCAAGATCGTAGGATGATCCGGCCAACTAAGGCAAGATCGGAGAATGATCCAGCCAACTAAGGCAAGATCGGAGGATAATCCGGCCAACTAAGGCAAGATCGGAGGATGATCCAGCTAACTAAGGCAAGATCGGAGGATGATCCAGCCTACTAAGGCAAGATTGTAGGATGATCCGGCCAACAAAGGCAAGATCGGAGGATGATCCAGCCAACTAAGGCAAGATCGGAGGATGATCCAGCCAACTAAGGCAAGATCGGAGGATGATCCAGCCAACTAAGACAAGATCGTAGGATGATCCGGCCAACTAAGACAAGGTCGGGAGTTGTCCGGCCAACTAAGGCAATACTGGAAAGCTTTAAAGTAATTGTTCAAAATGTCCGCCATCAACAGTTTGACAATAAGCTAATCTATCGTAAAAAGATGAAACGGCTTTTTTAATGTAATCAGCAGGGATGAGAGCAGCTTCATCAAGAATTCGATTTCGTAAGTCATCCAAATTTTGTGGTTTCGTGTTGTAAACTCTATCTTTTAAATGGCCCCACAGGAAGTAATCGTTAGGTGATAAATCGGGTGATCGAGGAGACCATTCTATAGGTCCTCTTCTACCTATCCATCGATGAGGAAACACTGTGTTCAGATAATTACGAACATCTCTTCCGTAATGTGGGAGGGCACCATCTTATTGGAACCATGTATGCTCGAAGTTGTCATCCATGATTGCTTATATCGCTGGTACTATTTCGTTTCTTAGCATATTCTCATATTTTATCGCTGTTAGATTTCCGTCAATAAAGAATGGACCTATGAGAACATTATTCAAAATGCCTACCCAAACATTCACTTTTTGTGAATACTGTGTGTGTGTTTCTTCAATCCAGTGAGGATTTGTATCTAACTAAAATCTATTGCAATTGTGTCGATTAACGTGGCCATTTAACTGAAATTGCCTCTGAAATTTAACTGACATTGCCAGATGTTGCCTCATCTGAAAATACTACATTTGATAGTGTAAGATATAATAATCCTAAACTTGATCAATCCGATTTATGCTTTGTTCTTAGCGATTGATTATATATCTTAATCAGGAAGGTCGTCGTTATAGATGCGGAGTTTTATGCGCGAATCAACAAGAGGCGGTCCTTCACAAACACATACATCCTTTAATACTCTTACATAACAAATATAACTGCCAATTTACACTATAGTCACCACTTGCCCTAATCTCCGTAATACGTGAGAGTTGCAGTGGTATGCTATCGATCTAATGAGGCGACGTGACAGTACTGATTGTACAGATCAGTTCCTGCCATTAATAATAACGCGAATAGAAATAGTATAAAGCACGATGCTTCCGAAAGAGTCGCGGACTATGATTGCAAATAATCAAATCATACCCGTATGAGCTCGTAGATTGCTCCGCATCACGCTTTTTGACTTTCGCACGTTTGCTTCGCCGTTGCCGAAGATGAGCTCAGAGAGCACGCCTTGTCTCTCCGGCCGTATTTATACTCGAAAAAGGTGTCTCTGTACATCAGAGAGAATTCACCTATATGCTTTACATCTCGAGAGATGTCGCCAAGTGCTTCATATCTTACAATAGATAGTTAGGATCTTCGGCTATTTTTTCCATCATCAAATCACAAATTCAATGCGTCTATCAAAATCATTTTTCATTTAGCTCTTGTACAAAATGGATCTTATAAGGATGAAATTTATTCATTTTCAATATTTTAAGCACAGACATTTGATCTATTTCATATTGCTGTCCTACTTTGCGGGTCGAATCATGCGGATTTTCGATAAAGGATTGTAGAACATCTAATGATTTTTCTACACTTGTTGCTGATACTGGCCTACCTTGTATTGTACGATTTTTCACACTTCCAGTTTCCTGAAAACGCCTTATCGTTCTTTCAACGGTAGATTTTGAAATGGCATTACCCTGATTCCGAAAAGTTTCATTAAAAAGCCGCCTCACATCATTGTATGACCTTAGTCGATCGTCCCATCTTCTCATCATCAAAAGAGATATGCGTTCTGGTTCTGAAAGACTTGCCATATTGACAAGCAGAAATGGTAAGATTTAGTCTAATCGACTAAATTAATATTTGGATCAATTCAAAGTTATTCTAAAGACAGTGCTAAAGAATAATAATGAGCACGGAATGAAGTGCAATTAAGTCAGCTTACAACTAGCTTCAAACTGTTTCTTAATAATTTTCAAAAAAATAGAGGAATTTCCGTCGAGTTTGCGATTCACTAAACTGTAATGAGTATTAAATGAGTAAATGGAAGAAATAAACATCGAACAGCAGAATAGTTCAAATAAATAAATAACTAAAATAAATCAATTAACGAAATTAAGACAAGCCAATAGGAGCCAACGTCTGGAAGTTAGTCGCGCAATTATTTTTACGAGTTGGCTGGATCATCCTCCGATCTTGTCTTAGTTGGCTCGATCACTCCGACCTTGCCTTAGTTGGCCGGATTATCCTCCGATCTTGCCTTAGTTGGCTAGATATCTTACTTTAAAGAACTCGATAACTTCGGAACAGCTTATTCAAATTGGATAAAACCATAGTGCTTTGAAAAGGTCTGAAGAAGAACTATAAGAATATGCAATACAAAATTGGGAGTTCTATTTAAAAATCTGAGGTGACCTTGTCTTGACCTTGATGACGCCAAGGTCAAATTGTTAAGATTGGCCCAAGGTCAAATTGTTAAGATTGGTAAATAGATATTTTTCAACGCTACAACTTTTGTCTGAAACATTTTTTTATAAAGTGTATATTTTTCGAAATTTTCAGGGGTCCCGGGGTTTTTTTCTTCACCCTGTATATATATATATATATATATATATATATATATATAACATATAATAATAATATATAACATAATGTTATATAGACACTCAAACGCAAAAAACTCGGTACACTAAAAATTTGAGAAAAAATTACAAAATTTCAAATGATCATAACTTGGTAAATAATGAAGATACAAATATGCGCAGAAATGCAAAATGAAGCTTGAAACGTCCTCTTTAAGAATATCTGAATGGCAATTATGCTCGGCCATTTTTTTCAAAATGGCGGATGGTAAAGTGAGAGGATGCAAAATTGATAATCAAAGGTCCGTATTTGCGATGGTGTACATCAGGTATCGCAGCATAATGGGACCAAATGCACATGAAAGTATAGAGTGTTATCTTTAAAATGCTACTTTACCGAGCTCGATGTGATCATTTTTCACTGAGTTGTTCCAAATTTTGCTAAAAATGCGGTTTTCTTGTTAAATTTGCATAATTCAGTGAATAAGTATCGCATCAAGCTCTATAACGAAGTATTTTAAAGAAAACATTCTATACTTTTAGGTACTTTTCGTCCCATTGAGCTGCGACACTTACTTTGCTCCATGCGCCGTCGCACGCTCGAACCTTTTTTTAGCAACTTTTCATGTTCTCCTTTTCATCATCCGCCATTTTGAAAAAATATCGTTGCGCACAATTTTGATAGATCTTCCGAAAAGTACGGTTTCAAAGCTTTCAAACCGTTTTTGAAATTTGCTGCTAGGATATTTAGGTGTCAAGATATTCAATTTCGAATTTGCAACAAATGTCGATTCAGCGAGGCTTAAGGGGCTAAGAGGCTCTGCGGTTCGTTTGGCTCTTTCATAATTTCAATAGCCACGTTCATTATTCTCTATACAATAATTTACACAATTTTGCGAATTGGAAATTTAATTTTTATCAAAAGTTATCATTCTTTACCCTTCAATTACGCATGATCACTGTGGTATACACTTTAGTTCGCGAAGCTGTCCCTAGCTCTCTACCTTCTCCGTACGATTGGCCATTATGGTACATAGCTTGAATATGCTGTTCAGGATCGCGCCTGAGTTCGCGGTGACCCGGCGCACGGGATGCCGAGACGCTGGACGCCACCTGAACGTCGAAATTCCCTGGTGCCCCTAGTCCACAGAGCCGCCGCGACGCGGCGATCTGGGTTGTCGCGCGCGCGAGCCCTTCGGCTCGCACGCGAGTTCGAGCTGCCCAGGGCATATAAGAGTGCCCGCGGAAACGATCAGAGATTGCCTTCGTATAGCTTTTGGCCTTCGTACGGCCCACAACCGATAGTGGCACTATTTCTTATACGCTGGACTTCGCGAGTTTGTCAGTACGCCGGGCTTACGTTCTGGCTTGACTGAGATTCTGTCGGTGCGCCGGGCTTTAACGCCTGGCTTGACTGGATTTTTCTTAAATGTATGTGCCAAGACAATAAACAAAGACAAACAATTTTCCTTTTCCGAACGTGTTCACTCCGATAAGCGCTGCCTTGTGCGACTTTTCTTTTTCCGTGATCTTTTCCTTTCGAGGCGCGTTGCTTCGTGCAACTTCATCAATTTAAACCATAATCGATTGTTTCGCATCGAAATTATTGCGTCGATTATGGCGACGATAAATCCTGAAAAGGCTGCTCAAGTTATTGCTTTAATTGAAGATGGCAGAAGTCGAAGGTACGTTGCTCAGGCACTTGATTTGTCAGTGTCAACTGTGCAACGTGCTTATGCCAGGTACTTACAAACCAATTCTTTCCATAGAAGGCCTGGTTCGGGACGTCCTCGATGTACCAATCACAATGATGACCGATTTATTATTTCAAATTCGTTAAGAGACAGACATCGAACATCTATTCAAATTAGAAACAATTTAAGGGATGTCCGCAACATTAATGTATCCGTTAACACCGTTCGGAGAAGATTAAAGGAACAAAATCTGCTTTCGCGCAGGCCAGCAGCTGTACCTTTGCTTAAATGTCACCATCGCGTAGCTCGACTCAATTTTGCAGTTGAGTATAGAGACTGGACTTACGCAGACTGGAGCAAAGTACTCTTTAGCGATGAATCTCGTTTTTGTGTCTATTCTCCAGATGGACGAGAACGAGTTTATCGTCGCGGTGGAGAACGATTTGCAGACTGTACGGTAAGTGAGAGGCATAGCTACAATGGAGGCTCTGTAATGATTTTGGCAGGAATTTTAGCTAATGCTCATACAGATCTGCACCTTTTTGACAAGAATATGAACGCAGATGTATACGAGGGCGATCCGATAAGTACTTAGTCTCACCGCCTGATGGCGCCACTATCGCAAGAGAAATTTACTATCGTGTAGTACATTCTCGTAGACGGCTACTGTCGAAATTTCAGCCGAATCGGACTCGTAGTTTTGTTTTGACCGCGTGTGAAAGCGGGCGTGTCCGCGGATTTTAGAAAAATGGAAAAAGAGCAATATCGGTCGGTGATTCGATTCTTGTTTTTGGAAGGGAAATCGCGCAGCGAAATCAAAGAGCGCTTGGATGCTGTGTACGGTGACTCTTCTCCTTCGATGGCGACCGTCAAAAATTGGTTTAACGAGTTTCAACGTGGTCGCACGTCGGTTTTTGATGAGCCACGCCCAGGTGCTCCGAAAACGGCTACCACGGAGGATAACATGACAAAAATCCACGATCTCGTATTGGCAGACCGCCGATTGAAGGTGCGCGAGATAGCTGAGACAGTAGGCATCTCAAAAGACCGCGTGGGTCATATCCTGCATGAAATTTTGGGCATGAGAAAGCTGTCGGCGCGATGGGTGCCACGTTTGCTCATTCCGGACAACAAGCGCAACCGTGAGACCACTTCAGAGCAGTGTTTGACGCTGTTTAAGCGCAATCCGAAGGAGTTTCTGCGTCGTTTCGTGACCGTCGACGAAACATGGATCCACTGGTACACACCAGAGACCAAGGAACAGTCGAAACAGTGGACTTCACCCGGCGAACGTGCTCCGAAGAAGGCGAAGACTGTCCTATCGGCCGGAAAGGTGATGGCCACCGTTTTCTGGGATTCACAAGGTGTGATCTACATCGACTACCTGGAGAAGGGCAAAACGGTCACAGGGTTGTACTATGCCGAATTACTGGGCCGATTCGACGCCGAATTGCAGAAAAACGGCCCCATTTGACGAAGAAAAAGTGCTCTTCCACCATGACAACGCACCGGCTCACACCTCCGCCCTCGCCACGGTCAAATTGGTCGAATTGGGCTACGAACTGCTGCCCCATCCACTGTATTCTCCAGATTTGGCCCGTGCGGCTTCTTTTTGTTTCCAAACTTGAAAAAGTCACTCGCCGGGCAGAAATTTGAGTCGAATGAGGAGGTCATCGCCGCCACGGAGGCCTACTTTGCAGACCTCGAGAAAACGTATTTTTCAGACGGGTTAAAGAAGTTGGAATATCGCTGGGTCAAGTGTATCGAGCTAAAAGGAGACTATGTTGAGAAATAAATCGCCACTTTTCCAAAATTTTCATTTTTCTTTTGTAGGCTAAGTACTTATCGGACCACCCTCGTACTCCTGAAATTTTGGGTTGTTTATTTCTTGCAAGAAAAGGAGAATCTCTTTTCTTATGGAAAAAAATATTTCTAAACATTTAGCAGCACTAAGCCAACAAACCGGGCAATGAAGTGGAACATCTTTGTGAACAACATCATGTGCATGAAGAAATAATTGAAATATGCGATGAGTAAGGAACTTATTTCCACCTTTAATAACGTTAATTATTTTTGTCACAGTCTCCATAGCTGTGGATAATTTTACTACTTTACCACACAATGCCTCCTGATGAATGATGCAATGTATAACGGGGATATTGATATTTCGCTGCTTTAATTGCCCGGTGAATCCGATCTTTATAGCTGTCATCGCTTTCGCGCCATCAGTCGTAATCGAAGAATATTTACAGAAATCGACGTCAAAATTTTTAAGCGATTTTTCAACTGCTAAAAAGATATCAAGACCCGTTGTTGTGTCATGTAATGAGACGAAATCTAGAAGCTCCTCGGTACATGAAAAATCGTCTTGCACGATTCGAGTAAAAATACTCAATTGGCTCATATGTCGAATATCGGTGCTCTCATCGATACATAAAGAAAAATATCTACATGACTTCAGAAGATCCTTTAATGTGTCCTTTATAGAATCACTGATATCGATAATTCGTGACGTTATAGTTTTTGCACTAAGAGAAATGCTCGCTGCTTCGTCAAGAGTCATGGAATTGCCGAAAGCCTTTACCGCTTCGATAATACAGCTTTTTATGGAAGAACCTTCGATAAATGGTTTTGAATGTTGTGCTATAAGCAAAGAAATAGCGTAAGAGGCTTGTAGGGATTTTTGCGAAGATGAAGAACAAATAGAAGGTATTAAACCTTCCTGTTGAACTAATTTCAATCCGTCGATAATTTGTAATTTTTCAGCATTAGAATAATTTGCATATTGCACCGAATGATAACGTGTGAAATGCCTTTTAACTGCAAATTTTTTAACTGCCGCCGGTTCAAAACCGCAAAGTAAACAAATTGTTCGACCTGAAATATTACTGAAGAAGAAATTAACTTCCCAAGATTCATCAAAAATTTGAACATATTTGTTTTTGTCCATTCTGGAAATTAATAAAAGAACAAGAAACCTATTAATCCTCGTCGCTATGGAACGGCTGCTGCTTCGATCGACCGATGTATCCGCTGTCATCCAGAGAGGTTTTTATATGATATGTAACACTGATTCACTCTTAAAAGTATGAGAGACAAATAATAACCAATTCTGCAAGGTCGCTACTGTCTTAAAAATGCTCCAATATATCCATGTACGTTAGAAAACAAAAAAGTTGAAAATGAAAAGAAAATCGTGTGTAAACAATTGCTGGCGACAAACGCTGGCGTATCTCTCGCACGTTGCGTAGGAAACACACACTTGTGTATTTCCTATAAAAGTTTTCTATAAAAAAAAATTAAATTAACCTTCAACTGACCTTGAAAATACCCTCCAAATAAAAAACTGATAATGTCAGTCTCTTTCCCCTTCGAAATCATGGAACACATGTTTTAGCTTATTTTCATCTTTCATAGTTTTCGAGATTTTTTACCTGTTACTTTATTATTATTATTATTATTATATTATTTGAAATTTAACACCCTGTATAGTGCTAACAACGTGCCTACAACCCTGTACAAAATGCTTCAGTATGCTTACAAATATACAAGATCTGTTTTGACATGCCTACAACTTCGATATTTCGGCCAGCGCCTCAATTCGTATACTCATTTAGTCATTGCCCTTAATTTTGTTGTGTCATTCAGTTTTTGTGTTTTTATACAAGAAGACTCTTCCGAACTTTCGCAGGACTGTAAATCTTGTATATAGCATTATACGGCTGCGGAACTAATTATGAAAATACTTATATTCAACTTGAACGTAGCATCTTATAAGAGAAGGGTCTGACGTGTAAATATAATTTTTAGCTGCATCAGCGATAAGTATTCATGCATATTAGTATTAGATAAAAGTATAATGAGTAAGAAAATTTTGTTCGCGAGAAAATGAAAAATAAAAATTCAGAAGGCCTTATAACCAATTTAAACAAAGCATTCAAGGAGCGCGTAGAGGAGCAGGAAGGCATGTCTGTGAAGTTAACACGTCAAACTATCAATATGAAAAAAACAAATAGAGTTCTAATAGCGCTTTTGATAGTTCTACAGTTTCTCTATAACGAACAAAAAAATAGTTCTGCAACAATACACCCAAAAAATAAAAAATAAGAGTACAACGTGCTAGGTTCGCACAGTTACCACGTCGCTTCTTTCTCTAACGTACAAAAAGCAATCAAAATCGCACTATCCGTAGATTTTTTATTTAAAAAATGAGTTTTTTCCCACTGTGCGCCGTTCCGCGCTTAGCGGCCGAGGCGACGATCACGGGCCGCTAAGGTCGCTATATAAGAAATCAGCTGGAGCGCATCTTTGTGTCATATTATCATTAAACACACATAAATATATATATTTTAAAGTAATTATTAAATGAGAAAAAAATTTTAATGATTTCCCGACAATAGTTGTCGCGAGCATTTTTGGTCTGTCTGTGTAACCGCCGCAGCGTATATGTCATTGACCGGCCGGTCATCCTCGCGTACCGCTTACGCGTCGCGCGATATCGATATCGTTGTTAGGTCTAAGAAGTTCGGTGGCTCCTTTTAGTTTTAGATCATCAAAATACAAGCGCAAAAATATAGAACGGCGGGGATTTGTAACCGCAGTAAGTCAGGATGACATTTAACTCTTTGTGGTCGATGCCGCCACAGTGGCGGCATTCGCAAGTCGTCATAGAAATCGGTGCCGCCAGGCTGGCATTCATGATCGCCTGGCGCGCGGCACGGCGAACGAGGCTAGCGATAATGAAAGAAAACTATCCTCCCGATGCTAGATTCAAATGTTTAGATCAACTTACAGATATTAATGTTTATCGATCTCTTCGAAATCTGCCGACCGCAAAGGGTTAATCAATTTCATTAATTTAATTAATAGAATAAAAAATGCGTATCCTTGTACTTCGTGTGCGTACTCTTATCTCATAGGTTGTCCAAGAGTACGCATTTGCAGCATTTCATATTGTTAATTATTTGAAGCACTATTAATTCAATTATATCAATTTCAATTTTTAGTAGTGTCAGTACACAGCAGATAACACTCCATATTCAGTATTAATTTGGAGTATGTCGTATCGTTACAAATTGTACAGTGTACAATTAATTAAATGTAAAAATTGCGTACTATTATCCGCATTTCCTCTATATAGAAAATTATTATTGCAGAAAGATCTACCTGTATTAAGTATCCATGTATTATGGTATATCTTCCATCCTTCTGCATTGGGAATTTGAATAATCGTTTTCCAGTTGATTTTCCATTCTGACAATCTTTATACATATACCTGTTATAAAAGCTATCTTCTGGAGTCAACATAGTCTTTATATTTTTATTTGCAATGCAGTGCAAAAAATAATTTTAGATATGTGAGAAAAATATGTAAAAAGTAAGAAACTAAAAATGACAGAATAAAGAGAAAAATGGAAAAAGGAAAAAAAGCAACACGTAAAAGGAATAAGAAAATGAATAAATGAACCAATACAATGAAGTATACACACGTATACAAGTATACACACGTATATATTTGTATACAGGCGTATACAAATATATTTATTAATAATGGTATTGGGCAAAAAACCGTAATGTGTTGCAAAAGAGACAGATCACGTAGATCTGAGAGATCATTTAGAAACAAATATTGTAAAACACTAATCTCACGAAGGAAAAAAAGACTGCAGCTCAGGTCAAAATACTTATCACAAAGCACGAATAGCGAAGCACCGCTACAACAAACGTTATTGTGAACCTCGCGACACAGATCGACTATTCTCGGTGACAGAGTCGCTAAACAGCAGTGCTATAGCGCTTCTTTTGTTTCAAATCGTCAAGCGAATGATAAAAACAACGCTTGTAAAGTTTATTGACAACTTTTATACAAGTTAACTGTGGTGAAAAAAGTTGTGTTAATGTAAGTAACTCGTGCATGAATTCACATGACATAAATTATTTGGATTCGACATGGATAGCTTTTACAACGTATGTTTTTTTGTCGTTGTTTATACCGTGCTTCTATACAATTTATTTATTTTAGAAAACGCGCGCACGTACGCGCAATCATAAACAATCCGCAGCTATGTGCCTAGCGTGCTGCATATGTTTTCCAGTTAGTTGGTGTCAGTAGATGTCAGTTGCTTAGTAGGTGTTAGACAGTGCATATGCGAGGATGTCGGCGAATGAGGTAAATATATATTTAACCGTTAAATATTAATTATATATATATATTATAAATGCTTTTTTATAACAAATATGTCTCATAAATTATTTCAGAACTAGCTTAATATGATGACGACGACGACCGTCACAACGGTCACGACACCCGTGACAGCCACAACGGCTACGATGGCGGTGTCTGAAAAAATTACCGGGGTGACATCGACGACGGCAGCGATAGCCACGACAGCGACCGAGCCAATAACGTTAACAGTAAGTATAAAAATCTACGAGGGCAGTCTGAAAAGTTCTTGGCGTAACAATGAAAGAAAATTTTTTTTGCCCTGAAATATGTTTTTCAATACAATCTCCTAAAACTTCAATACATTTATTCCAACGTTTTTCTAATAATTCAATACCATCATTAAAATGTGATTCCGGAAGGTTCTTTTCGCTCTGGTGAATAGTGATGGATTCAAGTTTCATCAACATTTATAAAACGACGCTTGAAATCCATTTTATTTTGCTTAAAACGTGCCAAACACGCTTGAGAAATACGCATTCGAATGTATTTTTGGTCAATTGTTAGCAAATGCGGCACCTATCTTGCACAAAGCTTTTTCAACTGGTGCTACTATCGAATGACTTGACAGATCGAATAAAATTTTACATGGGTTATATCAGGGATGCCACTTTCCAATACAAGTATAGTTTGACAGCTTCTAATGCTATGTATATGTCAGGTCAAGAACTTTTCAGACTGCCTACATATATATGTCTAAAGCCCAGTTCCACAACCTTTGTATAACTTTAACTACTGATTAAATGCCAATAGTAATTGTTTAATTCTGATTAATTCTTAACGTCAAATGCAATTGGTCAAGTCTAGTGAAATAACCAGCTGGTTAAGTTAACTAGAAGTTGTGAAACTGGGCCTAGACGCTAATCAATATCTAATAAACATACATGTCTAAAAGATGTCTGAAAGATTTCTTTAAGACGTTTTTTACACATACAAGTCTAAAAATTGTCTTAAAGAAAGCTTTTAGACGTCTTTTAGACATGTATGTTTACTGAGTACATTATATTAAATTGTAACTTCTTATTTAACTCTTTACTTTATATTTTAATATTGTCTTATTGTTACAGGCTGCAGCATTACAAAATATTATTAAAGCAGTGGTGGTAGTTGCACTAGGAAGAGGAAGAGGAAGAGGAAGAGGAAGAGGAAAAGGAAGAAGGACAGGGAGAGGAAGAGGGACAGGGAGAGGAAGAGGAAGAGGTAGAAGCGAAGATGCAGGAAGAGGAAGAAGAGAATGGAGAGGAAGAGGAAGAGGAGAATGGAGAAGAAGAGGCAGAGGAATGCCCTATATAAATATTTATATGACGCAATAACAAATATATACACATGCACGCACGCACACATACACACACACACACACACACATACACACATAAAAGAAAATAAAAAATTGAAAATATAATATATTTCTTATATTTATTTCGTATCCTAAATAATTTCCTTTCCTAATTACGCGAAACGCAGTGCGTGAAATATTCCAGCAAACATAATATTACATGTAACGTGGATTAGTTTTTTATATTATTTTTCTTATATATTTTGTTATTTATGACATTTCCTTAAAAGTATTATTTATGATTGTGAAAATGGCTTTTTTGTATACGGTATTTCAAATTCGATAATCTTATTTACATTTCTATCGAATAATTATTTTGCTCATCATATCTTGACTGTTATACATACTGAAAGAAAACTGATAAAGATCTTAGTTCATAACTATTATATAACATTTGTGTTATATAACATTTGTGTTATATAACAGTTATATTGTTGAATAGGAAATTACAACTAACATGCACATTATATGTAATATTGTGTTTGCTGGGATGATTCCTCCTGATAATATATATACCTTTTACTATATTCTGTGTAGTAGCTCAGATATGAACAGATATGAACCAAACTATTACAGACAAACCTCGTTACCGAACGACATCGATGTAGTTGACGTCTATTTTCTCAGGGGGCGTGTCGACGTAGTTGACGTCTATTTTCTCAGGGGGCGCGTCGAATTTATAAAAATTTCTGAACCTTCGCTGATGGCTGCTCTCAGGTTTCTTTCTGATGCAGACATGCCCGCTCTCAGGTTTCTCTCTGCTGGCATCACTGAACGCAGCCCTGTAACGTCCCTCCATATTTAAATTCCCTATCTTCTCACCAAAACTCACCATACTTTTTCTTACCCAATCAAATCCTTACCTATCATCGACTAATCCAACTGCAGCGCCTCCTATAAACACCTCTGCAATTAACAGGTACCTCTGCCGTCTTTTATCATTAATATAATATAATATCATTACTACTCGAAACTATTTACTGAATTATCACCTATCTTTTTCTTTCTCTCTCTTCCTTCTACTTCCTTGCTTCGTTTAGTAAGCGATAGACTACCAAACAACTACCCATACAGTACAGACAATTGCAGCAATATTGCTGCATTATTGCAACATTGCACATTGCAGTGCAATATTGTAGAGATATTGCAAAAACAATGTTTTGCATTATTATATCTGCAATGTTGTAGCAACATTTCAAATTGCGGTTATTATTAAAAAATTATACAAGATATCGCTAAATAGAAGAGCACTTTTTCGTTCCTTTCGCTTCCCAGACAGCACACGGATGTCCATTGGATGTCCGTTATATGTCCATTTTTTTTACAAAAGACGTCCATAAGACATATGTTTGTCACAACTTCGGACATAGGACGTCCTACAGGTCCGATGTCCAATAAGGACATCCTTGTTACGTCCAATTTATGTTCACGGACGTAAATCGAACATACGAACATAAATTGGACGTGAAACGTACATCCATTGGATGTCTGGTGCTGTCTGGGTTAGCTCTACGCCCCTATGGAGTTGGTATGTTACAATTGTGGGACACTTTGTATATTGCCCTAATTCTTATATTTAATCACCAATTATATTTAATCACCACGATTTAGTTTTACAATGATTTAGTTTCATATCCAAAACTTAGACGTCTTATTAATTCAAGAATAGTTACCGCAAGTCTTTAAGACCTGTATTATTCCAAATAACAAGGTGACATCTTATTAACGTTCTATTGAGTCAATAAAACGGCGTCTTTTTAAGATATCATTTTATTCTTTGAAATATTACAGATCCTGGGAACTTTCTGTGACTATTCTTGTTTGATGTCAGAAATGAAAACAATGGTATATTAATTTTCTTTCATGTACGTTAAAATACGAGATTTCCATAAAACGACACTTAGGATCGATTTTACAAATTTGTAAAATGTTCTGAACACTTTTGTTTTGATGTATGATAATCATTCACTGTAAATAATTAGTGAAATTTATACAAATGTTGAGTTGAACATATTATCTCTCATGATTATTGTTACAGAGCTTTTATGGAAAATTATTGATTGTCACAACAAGAGGAAAGTGTGTTCAGAATATTTTATAAATTTGTTAGATCGATCACAAATATCATCCTTTGGAATATATCTATATAACAAAAACAATTTTTGGCATACGATCTTTCACTTCTACCGTCATTAAATAAAAACTTTCCAGGAGACTCAATATATACGGGGTGTCCCATTTTAAAAGACCTACTCAAATATCTAAAAAATACTGCGTTAAATCGAAAAATGTTTCAGACAAAAGTTGTTTAGCTTGAAAGGAGACATAAGATAACGATAGCATTTTGTTTATAAATGGCGTCACTTTTGAGATATTCACTGATCATCAATTTTCTTAAATAGAAATTCCAATCTCTTATTATATCATCTTTTTCTACCAACTAATTTCAACAACTTTTGTCTGAAACATTTTCTTATTTGCTTAATATTTTTTGAGATATTTAAGGAAAACTTGGTAACTTTTTCAACATTTAACTTACGATATCTCGCTAACTATTCGTCGAAAGAAAAAATAGTATTAGACTTTTTTATTTTATTTACTATCAAGAATATATTACTATAATAGTACCCTAACTTTTGTTAATTTAATAATTTTGAAATTTCCAAATGTCGACAAGTGCTAAAATGCACTTTGCGAGCCGTATACATCTTTTAAAAATAGTACAACGTCGGTAATGTTTAGAACTCTTGAGAATTCAATGCGGTCAGAACTGTACGAAAAATATTTTTCAATGACTAGAGCTCTCGAATATCAACCAGCATCTCACCCTGGCCCGTGCTAAAAAACACTTTCCGAGTCATACAAATTTTATTACAAATGGTACAATGTCGGTAAATTTTTTTCGAAAATCGGTCAATGCCTTCAGAGTTCTGACAGCATCCCGAAGAGTTCTATCGGTTTCCTTTACGACTCGAATCGATTCGAGCGGAAATGAAAGAGTTCTAGCTCATCAAAGTATCGTCGATGTCGAATTTTCTAAGTCCAATTATGAGAAAAATTTTTTTCGAAAATCGGTTAATTTCTTCAGAGTTCTGGTAGCATCGCGAAGAGTTCTATCGGTTTTCCTTATAACTCGAATCGATTAGAGCGGAAATGAAAGAGTTCTAGCTCATCAAAATATCGTCGATGCTGAATTTTCTAAGAGAAAAATCTTCTTCGGAAATCGGTCAATTTTTTCAGAGTTCTGGTAGCATCCCGAAGAGTTCTATCGGTTTTCCTTATAACTCGAATCGATTCGAGCGAAAATGAAAGAGTTCTAGCTCATCAAAGTATCGTCGATGTCGAATTTTCTAAGTCCAATTATGAGAAAAATTTTTTTCGAAAATCGGTTAATTTCTTCAGAGTTCTGGTAGCATCGCGAAGAGTTCTATCGGTTTTCCTTATGACTCGAATCGATTAGAGCGGAAATGAAAGAGTTCTAGCTCATCAAAATATCGTCGATGCCGAATTTTCTAAGTCCAATTAGGAGAGAAATTTTTTTCGAAAATCGGTCAATTTCTTCAGAGTTCTGGTAGCATCCCGAAGAGTTCTATCGGTTTTTCTTATGACTTGAATCGATTCGAGCGGAAATGAAAGATGGCGGGCTAACTTCACAGACTTACCAGCATCTCACCCTGGTCCGTGCTAAAAGGCACTTTCCATGTCATACAAATTTTTTAAAAAATAGTACAACGTCGGCAGTGCCTAGAACCCTTGAGGAAATTGTTCAATACTGTCGCAAATGCACGGAAAATATTTTTCAATGACTAGAACTCTCGAATATCGACCTGCATCTCACCCTAGTCCGTACTAAAAGCATTTTCGGAGCCATATACATTTTTTTAATAATGGTACAACGTTCGTTATGTTTAGATCTTTTCAGAAATTGTATAAATATATTTAGAATTGTATGGAAATTATCTTGGAGTGTCGCAGCTCAATATACTTGTTACACTATGTTACTTTTTATGTTATTGTAATCGATGTTTTTAGTTTTAAATTGCCAAACTCTTTGTGGAACTCATCTAGAACTATTGATAAAAATCTGAAAAAATATAATGAGGGAACTCCTATATGTCAAAGTGAGACATCGCGTGAACTTAGCGTTTCAGTTTGTCCGGATCAACTTTTTTGCTTTAACGGCTGAAACTTTTGTTTAATTCGTGGGAAACTGTAGAACTATGGAAAATATAGTCAGAACTCTTAACAACTAATGAGTTTTCACGAAATAATACGCCAGGTTCACATACGCAGGTTCAGATGGATTTTATAGCTATAAATTATTTTATACGGAATTTAGGACATCAGAACTATTGACAGAATGTGTTTAGACTATATAACTCTGTGGAGTCTTACTTCTCCTTGATCATATATTCGAAATACGATGAGATGCTATCAGGTGTTTTGGAAGTTAGTACCTCATTTTTTTAAATTCAGATTTTTATGGTAAATTCATCGGAATTATTGTTAAAACCTATCAGGAACTGTGGAACTATGCTGGATGCCAATGAATATAGTTTTTTGTGAGATGTTAATATTTGAGATGCTAGCTTCACACACGTCGGATACACCGGGTACTGTCTGGCACCAACATCGTTGAAATACAATCCGGTCCGATCGTTCACAAGATACAAACGCCAATTTTCGGCCAGATTCCTCCATCCGAACACGCTTCCGCTGTCATCGATAGTCCGACGCGAATTCGCCGTACGGTTCAACAAGCGCCGTGCATGCGAATCGGTTGCGCGCAATTGAGCAACAGTCTCTCGACGGCCGGTCGATTCGTTATTCCGTAACGTTGCAAGTGCCGCCAGAGATACTCTGGTATGCCGGTCTGAGATGGCGACGACAGTCGTTCGCATCCACCAGACACCGTTTCGAGTCGACGAAGTTTGCGTCGTCGAGATCTATCGCCGATCGCGACTCAACGTCTCGGCGATCGACCGATGAATCTCGCTGATTTCGCGGCAACACGCGAACGAGATCGTTCGTCAGTGTCGACGACAGCAACGTGACAACAACGAACACTGAGGTAGTCAAACCGGCAATCGCGGTCATGATGTCTTGACTCGACTCGACGATTTTATCTCCGTGCGTAACGTCACTGCGTTAACGATTAGCGTTTTTTTTGGTCGCGTTGTCTTCGTCCGCTCATAGAAACGCCGATTCAATGCACGAATCGGCAAGAACTCCGTTCGCTTTTGCTCGCGCGATTAAATGTCCGCGCATTCGTCGCGCTCAAACGCATCGTAAGATATGAGTAACGATAAGTATCGCGATGGATAATCCGTGGCTGAGACGGACGCTTGTGTTCGTTCTGGCGCTCTATCTCTTCTTTGTGTCGCAGATTCTAATGAGTTCGGCGATGAAGACGATGCTACGCATCTTGCCGCAGATCGGTAGTTTATGCGTAATCGACGACACCGAACAGCGGTCGAGCGCGTTACGCGAATGTCCGGTCGGTGCGGTTATCAGTGACGAGGCGAGTAGCGCCGCCACGAACGCCGCAGCATTCGCTCTAGTCTAGTGTCCACTGTCGCGCTCGAATGAATTCCGCGTCGGCGTTACGCCGAACCGTTCCTGGGAAACGTATCGAGCAGCGATCGCCATTGCTCCAATTCACGCATCAATCGTTCCATCGAGCGACATCGCACATCGGGCGATCGCTCGAGCGTAGCCAGCGTTCGCGACGCGAGATGTGGCACGAGTCGCCACGCATTCACTAGAGCGAACGTAGCATCCAACAGAATACGGAAACTCGCGCTCAATCTTATGTACAACGGAAAATTTACGTCATCGTCCACTGCTTCGACCGAAGCGAACGGGTACGTGTGATCGCGACCGAGCACCTCGCCGTGCGTGTGATTGCCGAATCCGAAATACGCGGCCAACTCGTTGAGCGCTATCCCGCGCAGCGAGTACACGTGATTCGACGGTCGTCGCTGATCGACGAACTCGATGAGTTTCGATTACGGAGTTTCGACGCGCCATTGATCGGATCGAACCGGTGACCCAAGAAAAGATCGACGGTCGCGACGACGGCCGTCGATCTCGTCGACGATCAGTGCGCGCAGCGATCGATCGGACTTCGTCGACTGTAACGTCTCGCGTCTCCCTAGGGATCGTGATCCGCCTGCTCTCTATTTATTTAGGCCTACCTGCTTACACCGGCACTGCCTGGGATGCCGAGAGCTTTTCCGGACAGATGGTGAAAGGGGGAAATATGGTGATTGTAGGTGATATAAAGATTATGGCTATTGATAGGAATAGAGACTAAACAATTGTTTATTTAACAATGAGACAATATGATAGTTAAAAGTGTAATATAAATGAGTGATAATACTTATAGTTATATAATTAATGAATACAAATGTGGTTTACATTATATAGCTGCTGGTAATGAGTTACAATGAAGTGTTGAGAGAATGTACAGTTATCCTGCCCGGTGGAAGTAATGAAGGTGGTACGGTAATTTGCGAGGAGTTCCAGTGAGAGAATAGGACTCCAGTTGGTAAATGTAGGTGGCTGTCTTGTTGTTGAAAGTGTCGTCCTGTGTTAAATCTATCAATTCTATGTCTAGAGTTTCTGTCGTCGAACGCTGTTTAACCAGCCGAGGGTTGCGCGTGTGAGCCCTGTAAGAGCTTGGTAAAGAATGCGAATCCGGAATGAAGTGTCTTTGTGCGGAATGTAATGGACGTGGAGCGTATTTAAATGTGCTTATGAGTCTGTTTTGTAATAAAAACTTGATGTACGATGGAGGAACTAGATCGTGCCCCGTGATATCTTGTATTATACGGGGTTTGGTGGGGTCCATGTGTTGAGACAACAGGGCCGCTCGTCGGCAAGCTTCCTTACGTAGCTGCCTTGCCTTCTGTTTAACGCCCCCGCGATGTTTATTTGGCATCTAACGGATTGAGTTTAAGAATAACATTTTTGGTCGGACAAGTTAAAATAGCAATTGATAAAATTAATTATTGAGTGAAAAGGACTCTTGTGACTTTAGTTATCCGTTGCCAGAGTACTATAAAAGTACTAATAATTAATGCTTATACCATGCTTTGGCAGTTAGGTTATGCGGTTGTAGGAGAAGGATAATTGAGGCGGGTGGCGGCTGTCAGCTGCGCCCCTGAGATTGAAGGATGCTAAGCACTGTACAGGTTATTAATTCACAAGTTAAATTTCCTGATCTTGATGGAAAAGGGGTGGTCTTATGAGTTGGACGGGATGGATAGGATGCTTGAGCCGAGAGGCACCCGTAAGGCGCTCCTCAGTCTGGACAAGGATAGAGGCGGGTAGCTCCAGTAAGGCGCTTCCCTAAAAGTGAGCAAGATCTATGCTTAATAATGTAAGATTCAGATTTAATGGTTAATGAACTATAAATTCCTCTGGCAAGAGATGTTATGGCACCAATTGATTTAAGTAACTGAATAAAAAGGACAAAGATTTATGAATGCTTAATATCTTCCTTTCAAGAAAATGCTCGAATAAGAGGAAAAAGGCTGCCGATAAAACAAGGATGCTGCATAAAATTAAAATGCTTAGTAGAAAATATTGAAGGATTGTATGCCGATGCAATGGCATATGTTCGTTGTACAAGAGAATCGGTGATTTTAATGGAATTGTACAATAGCAAGTAACACAGTGAGGTAATTAAGGCGTATGCCGATGCAATGGCACACGTCTACACATACACAATAAAATCAGTTACAATTCAATAAATGCATATACATATATATATGTGGGTGGGGAAGGATGCACTTCATGAAATGATTTATATTATTCCAGCTTTTATAATGGATAATGTCAAGATCTTGTCGTTATTAAGAATATACTTTCGTCTAAATAAACAATGAGATTGTAAAAATATTATTAATCTGAAACCTTAGTAATTTGATTGTTTAATATAGAATAGTCTTTACGGATAATGGTAATAGCAGAACGCAGTATATTTTATATGTGCAAGTGCAGGTTACAGTGGAAACAGTGGGAATATTATATCAAGTACATAATTATACATGAAATTATAAAGGCATATAAATGTCTTATAACTAAAATAGCTAATGAGAGAGATAGATAGAAGGCTAACATGAAGGAACGTCTCTGTGAGTCCTTGTTACGAGATAATTGTAATTTTATTTTATTCAATGTCTATTAACGAGGTGAAGGCCTAGGAGGTTGGAGTAAGCAGATTTTCAAAGCAGAGTCTCCGGCGTAAGGAATTCGCCTGGAGACGATGTCAGAGTGGTGGGATGCCACTGCTGATAAGGATTCTGACTATACCAATACGGCTCTGTGCTTGGCACCGATGCCGTGCGCGCGTAACCCTGTGCTTGGCACCGTTGTTATGCGCCCGCAAGAAGAAATGGAAAGGGAATAATAAGTGTGTGAGCGTAGTTCACTGCGTTGACAGACACTGGGGTTTCGTAATCACGATTTAGAAAAAGAAGAATCTGAAGATTGTCTCTCTCTCTCTCTCTTTATATATATACTAGCTTGTATAGCGTATCCTAAGGAAATCGGAACGAAATTCTAAGAGCGGTTTGACAAACTAAACGTAGATAATACACTTCGGATTATAATGAATGGTCCTTATGTAAGGCAGTTACGAACCAACATGAACGAAAATTTCAGCGTGACGCTATGGTATCTGTTAAATAATTCGACTTGGCGTATGGTGAAACGTCACTGGTTCACTCGCGTAACAATGTTCCTAAGGCTTAGATCGCGATTGTATTTCACTTGCGCGAAACGCGGTGTATGTGAGTGTTGTGCATTAAAATATTATATACTTACTATTTATTTCAGTAGTTCAGACTTTTGCAGAGAAATCTCAAAGAACAGGCTTTTTTATTCCAGAATACTCTCAATACTGTTAGGACCACTCTAGCCACGGCACAACTCGAGCGGGGAGTCGACTTATCCGCACACTTTGAGTATTATAAAACACCGTGGATGTTCTGGCAAGTTTCCTAAGAAATCTTCCAGATTTTGAATAGCACAAGGCAAAGGCTCTGAAGGAGCGTAGGAAGAGGCTCTTATGCGAGACGACCGTTGTCCGTGGTGGCACGGTCGCTCAGAGACACTTTTCCTCTTTGCGTCAAATTAACAAAGATGTCTTGGAGGCACTCCTAAGAGGCACGTCTGTACTGTATGAACTTCCGATGTCGACTCTGCGGTGGGAGCTGCTCCCGGGGCCTCGTTCGGTCCGGACAATGGAGCTCAAGAGTGGGGTAGGCTATATGGTAGGAGTAATGGGATTATACGAGAGGGATCCAGAGTAGGAGCGTTCAAGGTTTTTCAGAGTGGGACTGAGTGGCGTGATGCTGACGGGGCATCGAGACATCTCGGCGCGCCGCCGGATGTGATAAGGAGCGTGGTCAACAGGATGCCCTATGTTACCTGATATGGGCTCGGGTTACTCGGGGATTCCAGAGCACCTTCGGTGGCCCGGCTGCGTGCGTGCCTTATCTTTGAGACTTCCTGTCGCCAGTCTGACTTATTAATTTATATGTGCGCGTAGTTATTTATGCCTTATAATATTATAATTTAATAAAAAAATGGTTAATATGATATATGTGTGGTTCTTAAGGTTATAATATACGCCTAATTTAGTATTATATGAATAGTGTAATAGAAAGTTATAATGTTAATTAGTTATGATTTTTATAAAGACAATATGCATGTGTTATAATAAAAGAGATATTTGTTATTAATGTTTAAATGTGGTTATTAAGAATTATTATAAGAAATGCATATTGTTAACAGTGGGTTTTAGAGTGTAGAGATTTATAATATTGTTAACTGGAAAATTAGGATTTCTTATTACAGGGATCCTTATTATTACTGTTGTTAAATTAATGTTTCTCGGCAAGGCTGAGTTCTACCATAGGGCTCTCTACTTACGTATGTCGGTAAGGTAGATCCCTTGGGTAGGTTTCGTTATTATTGGCGTCGGTAATTAATTAACAATTGTTATAAACGGTTCTTATGTATAAATTACCGACTTTTAGACCTTATAGAAGCTTATGGTAATAGAAGATTCGATGAACAATTAATTTTTATTATTAGTGATGAGTTCAAGCCGTTGTACTGTACGAACGAATTTAAAAGAGTGCAATATTTAAGAGGAGCTTGAACGTGGACAGAAGGCTTAAATTAAATTAAATAAAGTATTTAAACGTGACCAAGGCAAAAATGGTGGATTTCCAAGCTAAATAGAGTATTTAAACGACCCCTGAACTTAAATAAATGAGGTTTATTAAATATTAAGTAAGAATTACCAAATTTTGAGAATGTACTGTCAGAAGGATTCTCTGTTTGTGGGCAAGAATTAATTGTTTTCGTTTGGCATTATTTCCTTTTGTAATTAATATTCTGAGGTTTTGACATTTGCTTATGTTTCACTAAAATGTTCTCTATGTACGTAGGTGTTAAAAATATTTTAAATTGACTTTTCTTAATTTTCACGGAAGGTACGCATTACTGGCGTCCCAATAGTCCCTGCGTATGAATTTTAGAATTTTCTGAAGTCCATTGGTAAGTAACATTGTTGGTTTCTTATTAATTGTTAATGTTTTTCAAAATGTTAGTATGGTCGTTAAATAGAGGTCTTTTAATGCTATTGTTAGCAATTAAGATTTTTCTTCTAGGCCTTATAGTTACTGAGAAAAACATGCCTTTTCCTGATTGGTCGAGACATTCAAATAGCCGTAACTTCTAAACTATCAATTTTACAGAAATTTTATTAGGACATAATTTGTAATACTTTGAAGGAGCCTTAAATCGCACCGCGCGATTTTCTAAAATTATTATTATTTTAAAAGATATGAACTTTTATCGATAAATTTTAATAGTAACAATTACTTTTTATGGTTGAATCTACCTATATGTCTCGCTGGCCTTTTAATGTAGAGGCGAAAAAATGATATGGTGGAGAGAACGTCGCAGGACGTTACACCTCCCCCCCTTTTAAGAGCAAACTTCCGAAACTTTTGTTAGGAATTTGATCGTGAACGACTACCTGGTTTAGGCGTTCGTTGAGTTCTCTGTAGGCGATGGATGTGTGCGGTCCCTCTTCGATGAGGTGATGTGGAGGTGCGGCTGGTCTAGGTGTTGACCTTGGAAGTGGTTGTGGCTGTTGCTCGACTGGGGTGGGTTGTTGAAGTGGTGTGTTAGTTGAAGAATCGACTGTTGCTTTGTTGGCACGTCTAGGTGGCCGATGAGCCAGGTGCAGCAGGAGGTGAGTCAAGGAGCTCCATAAGGCTCCTAAAAGGTGAAGGCTGCATCCGTACGCCGTATGAAGGGCGTATCCATGGAGGGCAGTATCGATGAGTAATTTTATTATGCGGATGATGATGAAGATGCCAAATACTCCTGCGGTTGCAGAGCAAAAAGCGACGAATCCTTCCCAGATTTTTGAGGCAGTACTTTCAGCAATTTTGTTAAGATCTTCCTCGTTCAGTAGATTATACAACGAGGCGGATCCGTCCCCTGTAGTGTGACCGGTAATTCCTCTAGCGACAGAATTCAAGAGGGCAGGCTTTTCGGCGGGGAACATGATGTGGTCCCTCAGCTTGTCGATGTCCTGTTGCGAGTAAATACCGCTTACTGCTAGAGGTCCTGGTGTTAAATATTTCCAAGATATAGTAGTGGTAGGCTGCAGGCGTTGTGGTGGAGAAAGACGTTCGTGAGGTTCGGGTGTAAACTGTACCCAAGTGTCCTCTAGACGG
The DNA here is from genome assembly GCF_003227715.2 of Harpegnathos saltator. Taxonomy (NCBI): domain Eukaryota; kingdom Metazoa; phylum Arthropoda; class Insecta; order Hymenoptera; family Formicidae; genus Harpegnathos; species Harpegnathos saltator. Next base: position 11,494 of record NW_020230045.1, on the reverse strand, counting down.
TATAAGGTTGGTAGTTGATAACTACATTCTCTTAATGTGCCATATTTAGTGAGCACATGAGATTTTGGTGTGAGGAACATTGATGAGTTCCTAACAGTGACTGGAAGTTCGGCGTAGCAGTCTTTAGTTCTCCTGATCTTTACTTCGACTGGGATGCACTGGATGACATGAATTGCTTCGCCTGCTGTAACGGCCATGTATCCTGGACCTTTCATTAACCGATAGGCGAACTCGTCGGGTAGAAGAGTTGCCAGAGACAGTGTATTTTTAAGAACTTCCTGCTCTAGGTCACACCTCTGCTTCATGACGTTGTAATAAAGGCTGATGATTTGGCTACGCACGTGTTTCTCTACGTATACAAATTTGGAATTGACGTACGAGAAGATGTCCAGATTATCCACAGGGACGCTTCCTCGTGGCTTGACAGTATCTCCTTTAGTAGTTTCTACGATAAAAAGCTTGGGATGCTCGGTCTGTAGGATTGTATATCCGCAGAGTTGTCGAGCCTTAGTGGTAGTTAGTGCGAACGTGATGTCCTGTGTGGTGAGAGAATAAACGGTGGAGGGATTGACAATCGGGATGTCGCCCCTTTGATCGATAGAGTCCTCCTGAATTTTTATAGCTTGTCCCTCGTATAGGATGTCGTACTGATGAAAATCGCAGCTGGATGTAGGCATTGGCTGCCAGTACGTGTAGCCATGTTCTGAGTCGACGCAGTGTCCGTCGCTCAGGGTGCAAATGGTTCCTGACTTAAGATGAATTTTCCCCGTGTTGATATGAACTGGTACATAAGAGGATCGTAGAGATATGGTAGCGACTCCCTGGACAACGACGTCGGTCCATGAGCCATAAGGATCGGAGTAGGGGATGCCCTTGCAGTGGCCATCGACTCCTATTTCTCCTGCCAGGGTGATGCTGTAGCTCTCCGTAGAGTTCGGTTTGAGTCCGGAGATGACGTTGTTGTTTCCTAGGACGGCGACTCCGTCCTTCTGCATATGGTTGCACCGATCACTAGTCACATATTGTAAGTATTCACCGTGCCCGTTGTGCACCACGGATATATGAGAGTGCATACCGCAATGATAGATCGTACGCTTGATCTCGATTTTACATTGTTTAACTTCGGCATAATTATATTCAGACAGCTGTAATAGCTGTATATGAACGTTTGTATTGTTTGTAGTTTTTACTTGTATGTCGCACGCTCCAGCCTCTAGCAGGGAGACTGTTGTTATATTCAAAGATTGTCCTCCGCAATCGAATCCGATCAAAGCATGCGATGTAGTTACAAATACGAATAAAAGTAGTAGTAGCATAGTCTGTAAAGCAAAAGATAAAATATGTATTTCGCAGGGGAAAAGTAAAATTGGGTAAGTATATAAACGCTTTCAATGATTAGTGTAATAAGTGTATATAATGCACGTCGAGTGGCCTAAGCTTTTGTCGGCGTTACTATAATAATACATGGATATTGTGGTATATGTGGATTGGGTTAATATATATGAGCGCTAAAACGAGGCTATTACAATTGCTCGATATATTCATCGTTAATTAAGAATTCCCGTTCGCTGGGCCATAATTCTAGTATTAGTAAGCGATCACGTATGACGTCGAACACGAGTAATCGTATATCAGCGAGCTCATGCCCTTGGTTAAGTAGATTTCCTATAGCTAATAAGTAGCTGGTAAAACATTCAACGCAGTCCATGACGGGACGAAATTTGATCATTATCTTTTCGCAGACTTGGCATGCTGCCACACAACCTCTGCCGTCAATAAATCCATGAAAATGAGACAATTTTGCGTCATAAGGACTTTTATTTTCCATGTGACATTTTTCGCAATAGAAACATCCTGTACTGTTGGAAGAATATCCTCGTCCAGTCATGCACATACTAATAGTAATTCTAGAGTATATATGTATAAGCGCGTGTGGCTTATATGTAAACCGCTTATGAATGCACATGATAGGTATGTAAAAGATGTAGTATAAAAGAAATAGTATATTGTAGAATAGGATATCTTATAATGCTAAGCTATGGAAAGCGGATGTATAATAGTTCTGGGTGCGTCGTTTTCAATTATTACTAAGTTTACAATAAGATTTCTTATATGATCATAGCACAAGTGAGATAAGTTATTTAAATCGAAGCCTTGTATGCGCAATCCGGAGATTACTTCTAAATATTTAGATGAACAATCGGCACATTGAGTGACAGGTTTCAATTTGGTGATTAGTGTTTGACAACGCGAGCAATGGTGAGGGTTTGGCCTGCCTTCTACAAAACCGTGAAATGTGCCGTACGAATAGCCGAGTGGAAACTTTAGGTTGGAGTAGCAGGGGGTACAGTAAACGGTGGTTCCGTTGTAATTAGTGTGTGCGACCGTAGTCATACACTGGCTTGTATATATTCCCGAGAACAAGGTTAATAAGGGGTGTACCTTTTGTTTAAAGGTTTTGCATGTACACATTATGATTTTGTTAGGTTTTGTGGGTTGGGATTGGTCGTAATATGGTTCAATAGGTACGTAGTGAATGTTGGAGAACTATGGGATCTTCAAGATCGTCGAGTGTTTTACCGCGTTGTCGCAGTAATTCTAGCAAGTGATTGTAAGCTCTTGTGCAATAATAGCAGTTTAGGATTGGCTGTGTCTCTATTATGGGGGCAAAGCACATGTGACATATTTCGAGTTCATATTCTTGTCCATCAACAAAAGCGTGTAGAATAGCAAATGTGTAATAATCGTCATTGACAGTAGGATTGGCGGTGTAATAGCAGGATGAGCATAGTATGATGTTGAGGAGGGAGTTAGAATATCCTTTTGCCCTAAGGCACACAGGTATGCGGAGGTTGGGTAACTGCTGTGGTTCCTTGGTGCTTTCTGAGGCGCACCTAGGTTTATCTCGTATCCAATGCATCCTGAAACAGATGCAATATATTAGTATTCATCCCGGGTCAATGTGCGAAACCTTGAGTTTGTCCGCATGCACGATTCTAAAATGATTTTTATAAAGTATCTTAACATTATTATTAGGGAGTATTTGTATAATTTTGTAAGGGCCTGTGTATTGATCGCTGAGTTTTCCTTTATTAGGTTCTTTCAATAAAAAGACTGAGTCTCCTTCCCTAAAATTCCAGGGTTTCTGGCGCTTATCATAGTAATATTTATTTCTCTCTTTTGACTTAGTTAGATTTTCTCTAGCCTCTAGTTGTGTGTCTTGAAGTCTGTTAAAAAGGTCAGTGAGGTAAGAGGCGTAGGTTGGCTCAGAGTAATCTTCAATAGGAACATAAGAGGAAGGAAGCCTAGGTATTTTACCAAAAATTAATTCAAAAGGTGAATATTTAGTACTTTCGTGGATACTTGTATTATATGAAAACATTGCTAAATGTAAGTGTTCATCCCAGTTGGTGTCGCGAGTGATTTGCGTTTTGAGATATTCCATTAGCACATGATGCGATCGTTCAATTGATCCGTTGGATTGTGGATGATAGGCGGTTGTTTTGTATTGTTGTATCCCAAATTTTCTGGCAATATTTTTCATTAGGGAAGTTAAGAAATTGGAACCTTGATCGGTTAGAAGAGCTCGCGGCGCTCCGTAAATACAAATGAAATGTTTGACAAACGCGTCAGCTATTGTAAGTGATGTAGTTTCAGCAAGAGGTATGGCAAGAGAGTATTTAGTGAGGAGGTCTTGGATAGTAAGGATATAAGAATTTCCCGTATCAGTAATAGGCAAAGGACCCATAATGTCCATGGAAATTTTGTCAAAGGCAGCACCGGGAGTGTCGGTGATGACCATAGGTTGCTTGATCTTTACGCGGGTAAGTTTCTTAAGTTGGCATGTACGACATTGTTGAATAAAAGCTTGTACGTCCCTTTTCATCGTATTCCAATAGTATGACATTCGTAGCCTGTTGTAAGTCTTGGTGACACCTTTGTGTCCGCCTAAAGCGCTCGCGTGATTTTCCAGAATTAAATTTTCCCTATCTTCTAACTTGGGTGTCTGTATTACTCCTTCGCATATTGTAATTCGCAAGGATGTATCTTCAAAGTGTTTCAAAATTTGTCGTTGCACATAATCCCAAGGGATCGCGTCTAAATAATGTGTTCGTCTGATAGAAAAAGATTTTAGTTGCATTTCGTTTACTACATCTACAAGAGATTTTATACAATTCTTTATGTTCTCGTGCTCTATCATTATTCTGTCATCTAGCTTTACTGGTAAAGATATGAGAACATTTTTCCCTATAGAGTTTACTTTAGCTCTTTCAAGGATAATATTGGTATAGCTTGGCAGTTTGTTTGTTTTCTCGTACTCGTTTGAACCATTATCGAAAGGTGTACCGTCACCTTTTATAAACACTACGTGATTGTCCTTTTGTGACATCAGGGAGTCTCGAGTGAGTTTAACTTTTAATAGGGTAGGATTTCTTACGATGTCGCCTATTTCGGCGGGTATGGAGAGGGCATCAAATATTTCTTCGCTAGAGTCAGAGCTGTCGTCCAGATGGTCCGATAATAAAGATTCGTCGTCAGTGTCGATTTCTGGTATGACGTGGGTATTTTGTAGTATAACAGGAGTGTGTACCCTGGGTGGTTCTATAACCGGTACAGGGTCAGGTGTGTCTCGGGATGATGAAGGATGTACACTCTCATTAGTATTAGGATTTTGTTGCTCCGGGGGAAATGTAAAAAGTGATTCATTGGAGTCTTCGTTGTTAAAATTCAAGGGTAGAGTGGTAACAATAGGATTTCGTGAAAGGGCATCAGCATTGCTGTTCAAAGTCCCTTTTTTGTACTGTATTTCATATTCATATTCAGCGAGTTTCGTTTTCCACTTCCATAATCTGGATGAAGGATCTTTTATCGACTGAAGCCACATAAGTGGTTTATGGTCGGTGATTATCTTAAATTTTTGCCCATACAAATAGGGTCTGAAATATTGAACACAGTATACGATGGCTAAACATTCCTTTTCAATGGTAGAATAATTTTGTTCCGCGGGGTTCAAGACGCGTGAAGTGTAAGCAATAGGAAGATCCTGTCCGATAGGACCTTGACTAAGAACGCCTCCGATGGCATAGCCAGACGCATCAGTTGTAAGATTAAAAGGTTTTGTGAAATCTGGATATTGGAGTATAGGATGCGAGCACAAGGATTCTCGAAGGATGTTGAACGCGTGTTGTTGAATTGGGCGCCATATATATTCCTTATCTTTCTTCAATAAATCCGTTAAAGGTTTAGCAGTTTTCGAGAAATCAGGTATAAATCGTCGATAGTATCCGGCCAATCCGAGAAATTGCTTAATTTGCTTTTGAGTGCGCGGGGTAGGGAATTCTTTTATAGATTTTATCTTTTCCGGATCCGGTCGAACACCGTCGGATCCTATTATGTGGCCTAAGTATGCTACCTCTCGGCGTAGAAATTCGCATTTGTCAGGTTGTAGTTTCAAATTTGCCTTTTGTAATCTATTCATTAGTTTATTGAATTTGATTTCGTGTTCATGCAAGGAATTAGCGTAAATAACAATGTCGTCCATATAAACGAATAATTCGTTGCCTTGAAGGCCTGATAGTACATTGTCCATCAGCCGTTGAAAGGTTGCGGGCGCATTCTTAAGACCGAATGGCATTCTCTTAAATTGATAGTGCCCGTAAGGAGTAGAAAAGGCGGTTTTGGGGGGGGCTTCAGAAACATAGGGATTTGGTGGAAACCTGACGCTAAATCAAGAACAGAGAAGTATTTTGCACTACCGAGTTGATCTAGAATATCAGTAATATTCGGAAGAGGATAAGCGTCTCCTATAGTTTTTTCGTTTAACAGGCGATAGTCTATTACCATGCGCCATCGTTTGTTTCCATTCGAATCTGGTTTCTTAGGAACTATCCACAAGGGAGAGTTATAAGGGGAAGTAGAGTGTTCGATAATATTATTTTTTAGTAAATCGGTCACCTGCTTGTCTACCTCTTCTTTATGGACGGGAGGGAATCTGTATTGTTTTACGTGAACCGGGGCATTGTCTGTTGTAACTATGTAATGATGCGCGGCGTTGGTGATCCCTAAGGTTTCACCGGGAATGTGGAACTTATCAGCGTGATTTAGTACTAGTTTCTCAATATTCCGTGCTTCTTCGCGATTGAGATGAGAGAGACGTAGTAGTTGCAAAATTCGCGCGTTGCGAGATGAGAGAGGACCAGCGGCCGTATCAGACTCTAGTACATCAACAGCACCGCAAACGATTGTACCTAAGTTACTAGTCGCGTGCGTATCCGATAAACAGTGAGAATAATTATTACAGGAATTGGAATTGAGTGGGCGGTGTGCATGAGACAGAGGACCAGAGACCGAGGGATGCCCTAAGGTATCGCCGGTACCACAGACATTTACCGTTCCTAAGCAAGGTTCTGACTGTGTATCCGTTGTGTTTATTTGATTCACGAAATTAAAACGAGATTTAAAGTGTTTAACTTGTGAGGATGTGTGTTCTAGAGGACCTGTAGCATTCGCCTGTCTGCAAGAGGCGTCAGCACCGCGGATCGCGTCAGTACCTGAGTACGACCTTCCCGTGGTATCCGGTGTACGTGTGCGTTTAAGAGGACCTGAGGCCGTGCGACATTCTAAAATATCATCGGCACCGCAGCCGGGTGACGTGCCTAAACGTTCGCTCGATTGCGTATCCGGAGTGTGTAAAAGAGTAGAAGAAACGAGATCGGAATTAGGAACCTGATGTACGGCACCAAGAGGACCTGTGGCTTCTGCATCGCGGAGTAAATCTATACCTAGGTGAGAGATTTCCGCGATATCCGGTGTACCGTAATCTTGAAGTTCCGTTACCGGAATTGGAATAGTGTGTCTGTATTCTGTGGTGTTGAATATAGGAAGATGGCCTTTGCCATTAGAATTAGAAATAAGGGCGTTTCCTAAATAAACTCCCTGTGCAACATTCAGGAGAGGAATATAACCACTGGATTTCTCAGGGTTAGAAATAATGACGTGGAAAGGAGCGACGGTACGTGGTTGTATCACAAAGGATTCTTCCTCTATGAAAGGTATACTAATTTGTTCGCACCGGACGCGTTTATTGTGATAATCGATACTTGCGTTGTGTTGTTTAAAGAACTCGTTTCCTAAGATTCCGTGTTCTCTAAAAGGAAATTCATCTGGCAGCACGTGGAAGTTAGTAAGTTTCCCGAGAATTGTAATTTGTAGACATCCCATGGTAATTATCGGTTTAGGTGAGATGCCTTGTAGAGTCAATTGTACGTCATTATTTACGTGCACGCCAGAGTCTAAAAGATCGCGTCGAATTAAGTTCACGGCGGATCCTGAGTCGATCATAAAAAGAGCAGTTTTGTTAAGATTCGGCGACGAAAGCATGACGTTCGGGACGTCTCCTGAGATTGTATTTAAATTTATGCGTTGGAGGTTCCGGGTTCCTCCTGAAATTGAACCAACTTTTGAATAGGACGCCCTGTCTGTTCCGTGTCGCGGCGGGCATCGCTCTGGACCGGGACACGGGTCGCGTTTTCCGGAGCGGCGGCTTGCGCGGGCGTGCTTGTATTTTCTAGTGACCGCCTATAAGCTAATTTACGGCACTCGGACATTATGTGTCCGGGGGCTTTGCAATAGCGACATAGAATAAGTGAAGGGGCATTGGGTCCTGGTTGCCCTGGAATCAGAGGTTTCACGAAGGGGATTGGCGATCGCTGCAGTATTTGGCGAGGTTGATTGTTTTGATAGGAGGGGTTAAATTGAGGGCTCGAATTGAAGGGGTTTGTGTCCTGTCGCGCTAAAGGGAGTGGTCGATTTGGAAAAGAAGATTTGCGCCTACTTGTCTCAGTCTCTAGTGTTTTAGATAATTGTATGGCTTTAGTAAAGGCCTCCTCTAAGTCTTCGTATCCCTCGAGTTTAACCCGAATTAGTAAATCAGACGGTAGGCCATTGACAAAACTCTCTAATGTGTCCCTGTCTACAGTGTCGATTATCCATCTGTCTAAGTGTCGGTTTTGTACTAATTCACAGTCTAAAATGGCTGTGCGTAATTCTTTTATCCGCGCGATATAATCAAAAATTGATTCTTGAGGCTTCATATACGCATTGCCTAATTCGCCTCTATATTGATTGAGAGATTTATTTGGCCCGAATATTAATTTTAATTTTTGCAATAATTCCGCGACGCTATCATAACGTGAGCCTTCTACAGCAGTGTATGCGTGTCCTTGCAGTTTACTTAAAATTAGTTGACATAGGTAAGGTTCGTGTGACGTGGGTATTAAATCGAGTGCTCTCTCGCATGTTTTACAAAATTGGAATACGGACATCCGTTGTCCATCGTACTTAGGAATTGAATCAGCTATATCTTTCAAACGAATAAATGGGGCGTCAACAGGTGAATTTGGAGGAGGAGGGCACGTGGTTGGTTCGTGATGACGCGGAGATGCCTGTCGAGGACTCACTTGTGGAGTGCGTGCGTTAGTGTGTTCGCGTTGGCTTTGCAAGGAAGCTACTTGCCTATCTAAATGCTGTATGTGTGAGGGTATTTCTCTGAGACTCGCTAAATCCCGTTGCATGATTTCTATTAGTTTGACTAAATTTAATATGTCGGTAGGAGAGCTTAGATGTGTCGATTCCCGTGCTTCAATTTCTGCTTGTCGTCTTTCTAAATCTAGCTGTTGCGCCTGAAGGGCTTCGCTTTGTTCACGTATAATTTTCTCCTTTTCGCCCATGCGTTTGGTAAGAATGTCTACCTCGATCGCTGTCAGGGCCTGTCCCTGTTCTTCTGATTCTGATTGCGACTTGTCCGTCCCGGACAAAGATTTATTTGAACGCGTATGATATGCCATTGCGAAATGAAACTACGAACTATATTATGCAAAAGAAATGCTCCTAAGAGTTCGAGAAACCCCACGAGTTTCACCTAAATGTACGAGGGTTGTAAGAAAATTCTAACTTCTAAAAGAAGAATGTTCTAAGTATATACAAAAAGTTATCAACCTATTCTAGGATAAGGCTAGGAACAACGGTAAACAAGAGGATGCTCCTAAGAGGTTGTGTAAGAAACGTAAAATGTTCCCCCTATTCCGAAATTTTGGCCTATCCCACCGCTGCCACCAAAAGTTGTTGTTGTGTAACGTCTCGCGTCTCCCTAGGGATCGTGATCCGCCTGCTCTCTATTTATTTAGGCCTACCTGCTTACACCGGCACTGCCTGGGATGCCGAGAGCTTTTCCGGACAGATGGTGAAAGGGGGAAATATGGTGATTGTAGGTGATATAAAGATTATGGCTATTGATAGGAATAGAGACTAAACAATTGTTTATTTAACAATGAGACAATATGATAGTTAAAAGTGTAATATAAATGAGTGATAATACTTATAGTTATATAATTAATGAATACAAATGTGGTTTACATTATATAGCTGCTGTAATGAGTTACAATGAAGTGTTGAGAAATGTACAGTTATCCTGCCCGGTGGAAGTAATGAAGGTGGTACGGTAATTTGCGAGGAGTTTCAGTGAGAGAATAGGACTCCAGTTGGTAAATGTAGGTGGCTGTCTTGTTGTTGAAAGTGTCGTCCTGTGTTAAATCTATCAATTCTATGTCTAGAGTTTCTGTCGTCGAACGCTGTTTAACCAGCCGAGGGTTGCGCGTGTGAGCCCTGTAAGAGCTTGGTAAAGAATGCGAATCCGGAATGAAGTGTCTTTGTGTGGAATGTAATGGACGTGGAGCGTATTTAAATGTGCTTATGAGTCTGTTTTGTAATAAAAACTTGATGTACGATGGAGGAACTAGATCGTGCCCCGTGATATCTTGTATTATACGGGGTTTGGTGGGGTCCATGTGTTGAGACAACAGGGCCGCTCGTCGGCAAGCTTCCTTACGTAGCTGCCTTGCCTTCTGTTTAACGCCCCCGCGATGTTTATTTGGCATCTAACGGATTGAGTTTAAGAATAACATTTTTGGTCGGACAAGTTAAAATAGCAATTGATAAAATTAATTATTGAGTGAAAAGGACTCTTGTGACTTTAGTTATCCGTTGCCAGAGTACTGTAAAAGTACTAATAATTAATGCTTACTACCATGCTTTGGCAGGGGTTAGGTTATGCGGATTGTAGGAGAAGGATAATTGAGGCGGGTGGCGGCTGTCAGCTGCGCCCCTGAGATTGAAGGATGCTAAGCACTGTACAGGTTATTAATTCACAAGTTAAATTTCCTGATCTTGATGGAAAAGGGGTGGTCTTATGAGTTGGACGGGATGGATAGGATGCTTGAGCCGAGAGGCACCCGTAAGGCGCTCCTCAGTCTGGACAAGGATAGAGGCGGGTAGCTCCAGTAAGGCGCTTCCCTAAAAGTGAGCAAGATCTATGCTTAATAATGTAAGATTCAGATTTAATGGTTAATGAACTATAAATTCCTCTGGCAAGAGATGTTATGGCACCAATTGATTTAAGTAACTGAATAAAAAGGACAAAGATTTAATGAATGCTTAATATCTTCCTTTCAAGAAAATGCTCGAATAAGAGGAAAAAGGCTGCCGATAAAACAAGGATGCTGCATAAATTAAAATGCTTAGTAGAAAATATTGAAGGATTGTATGCCGATGCAATGGCATATGTTCGTTGTACAAGAGAATCCGGTGATTTTAATGGAAATTGTACAATAGCAAGTAACACAGTGAGGTAATTAAGGCGTATGCCGATGCAATGGCACACGTCTACACATACACAATAAAATCAGTTACAATTCAATAAATGCATATACATATATATATGTGGGTGGGGAAGGATGCACTTCATGAAATGATTTATATTATTCCAGCTTTTATAATGGATAATGTCAAGATCTTGTCGTTATTAAGAATATACTTTCGTCTAAATAAACAATGAGATTGTAAAATATTATTAATCTGAAACCTTAGTAACTTATTGTTTAATATAGAATAGTCTTTACGGGTAATGGTAATAGCAGAACGCAGTATATTTTATATGTGCAAGTGCAGGTTACAGTGGAAACAGTGGGAATATTATATCAAGTACATAATTATACATGAAATTATAAAGGCATATAAATGTCTTATAACTAAAATAGCTAATGAGAGAGATAGATAGAAGGCTAACATGAAGGAACGTCTCTGTGAGTCCTTGTTACGAGATAATTGTAATTTTTATTTTTATTCAATGTCTATTAACGAGGTGAAGGCCTAGGAGGTTGGAGTAAGCAGATTTTCAAAGCAGAGTCTCCGGCGTAAGGAATTCGCCTGGAGACGATGTCAGAGTGGTGGGATGCCACTGCTGATAAGGATTCTGACTATACCAATACGGCTCTGTGCTTGGCACCGATGCCGTGCGCGCGTAACCCTGTTGATGCGCCCCGCAAGGAGGAATGGAAAGGGAATAATAAGTGTGTGAGCGTAGTTCACTGCGTTGACAGACACTGGGGTTTCGTAATCACGATTTAGAAAAAGAAGAATCTGAAGATTGTCTCTCTCA